>NC_134494.1:28266802-28451802 GCF_040206685.1 Ascaphus truei | reverse complement strand
GCTACTCCAGTAACTACAGACTGGCCTGCCTTCCTAAAGAGGACTAGAACACTCCTGTGGGGAACAGCTGTTGGTTATTACGGGGTGCAGTGGTGGAAGAAATAGAATCTGGGCTGGTGGCTACCAACCCCGTAATAGTGATTGGATGCCACAAAGTAAAGTATTTTTTGAAATTTTCCCCCCTAACGTGATTTGCTCAAACTCCCCCTATACATGTCAGAGGTGCACACACAGCAGAGCGACGTGCTAATTTGTTCAGAAAGCTCTACCAGCTTTTATTTATCTACGATAAAAACATTAGCTGCATGCGTTGGGCAATCAAAGTCAGCTGGAGAGTCCAGAATGGGAAATAACCAGCAGCCATCTGCCTCTCCCAATGTTGGAAGACAGACTTGAGCTCTCCCACCAGCCATATTCAGATAAAACTTGCGCCTGGAAAAATTGATGGAATATGTTGGATCGACAATATAAACATGATACAATAAAAAGTTGTGTCTAGCATGCACAGATGTTCCTTAATCCTCTTCACAGCCAGAGGGAGCTGCAACACATTGCAGAGTAAGCATTTCTTGTTCACAAAGGGCTTCAGATAAAATTGAAGTGTATCTCTGAGCTGCTGTCAATCTATATTATACCCAACTACAGGTTATACATAAGTCAGTGCACAGAGTTAAAACAGCACCGCCGTTCGCTTGGGTCATATTTAAATAAATGTTATAGGGGGTAGCATTATTTAGACCCATGAGAACCAATGTACTCAAATCCAGGCACACACTGCGGTTTGAAGATACAGTCGTCCAAAAACCGAGGCTCAATTTTAACTTGGTAGACTGATCAAAGACAGATGGAAACACTGCAGTCTGCTGGTGCACGGTAGTTCGTATGCTCAGCTGTATGACAAAGACTGGACTTAAGGTTACTCAATTGTCCACATATCCAAATGTACCGGGAGGGGGATAAAAAAAAAACACATTAAAACCAGTTCATGTCCCAAAGAAAAATCTGTACTGTGATCAGTTGTGAAAGTTTGGATTTTAGATGCATTACAGGTGTCACATGAAGCGGTAATGACAAATCAGACAATCACTAATAAATGTGCCCTGGCTATTAAGGGAAAAGGCTTGCATAAATCCAGGCTTGAAGGAATATAAAACTAAATTATGCAATATAAAACATTGCAACAATTATTATACTGTAATTCCATTATGTTAATGAAAAAATATAAAAAATTAGCAGTGCAAAGCCAAGGGAGCCAGGCAAGGTGATATCCCTATTATCCAACATGTAATATACAAGCTAGGATGATTTTTGTCCTACAACCAGACTGAAATACTGTTTTGGCATTTTATAGCATGCCTATTAAGGTTATAGTAGACCCCTAAATGCTTTGCACCAGATAAACATCAATTTTGCCTTTTTGAGTTTAAATAGTACACCAAGAAGAATCTGTTCCCAATGGCATGTACCACAAAGTAATAATAATAATAATAATTATAAACCATTTCATATAGTGATTTTCTCCCAATGAGACCCAAAGCCCTTTACAATTACACTATAGTGCCAGGTACACAGCACACTACATAAGATTTCTACAGACAGAGTCTCTGCCCCATAGAGCTTACAATAAGGGAGCCGACACCAGAATTGAACCATGTTCACCTGCTTCAAGTTCAAGCTGTTCCTTTTTGTAACTGTGAGACAAGAAAATACTGTTTGCTATGCACAAGGTTCCAGCTCCACTCTCCATATTTTTTAACAGCATTACAGTATGTGCTGGATACCCTCACTTAGCAGCGTAAACTAAAGCTACAATCAAATGAAAGAACACAGCTATAAATCGATATTCCTTACCATTCCTCTTATTGTATACTAATAACTTTGATTAATATAGCACTCCCTCAATTGGACTCAAAGCGCTTTACAATTACAACATATCTCAGCGCACTGAAGTTTACAGACGGTCCCTGCCCAGATGAGCGTACAATCTTATTTGGTGCCTGAGGCACAGGGCTCCTTGTGACCTTGGGAAAGTCACTTTTTCTCCGACCCTGTGAACCGAACCGGGAATTCAAACTCAGTGTCGTTGTTAAAAGTCACTGTCTTTACTCACAGAGCCACCTAATTACACAGGCTAATCCCAGTGCCTTCTATCCCAGTATGGGGAACCAATATTGTAGGGTGGACTTACAATAGTTTTTATTTTTATAGGCTATTCAATGATGGAGCACCATACAACATCTGCACTGCAGTCATAATGGTGTGTGTGTGTGTAGAAGCTACTTCAAAGTAATACATATATATACATATATACATATATATTTATATTTTGGCTGAAAATATTTACAATGATGAAGATTTAAAAAAAAAATTATATTTATAATATTTTCCCGTCAAATAAATATTTAATTGTGGAATTCCGATGTAGTTTACGGTTTCGGGGAAATGCTGATGATAAATCTTTATTTTTTTGCAACGCCATCGTAAAACCTGGTTTACAACTCCTGGATCTTAAACAGATGCCTTCAATTTCTGCAGCACGTTCCCCCTCCGTTAGATGTGATCTAAAAGCTTTGTATTGGGGTTCATATCTATAACATTGTGAAATAAACATTAACGTGGTAGAGAAACTATTGACCAGCTAAGGGCCTTCCCTTTATTAAAACACTAGTTTAACTGGTTAGGTGGGACACCTAACTATTAAACCAAGGTTTTGAGAAGAATCCCTACTGATACAAAGTCTAGTCCTTCATTTATGGAGTATAGACTACAGATGGCAAGATTGCGACTACATCTGGATGACTTACCATACATTTTCCCTTCATCCGATAAGATAATTTTCCTCCTCCCACACGGTGGGTAGATGGCGAGGGCTTCCTGAAAGCTCTGCTCAATGTCTGGGCTCCAGACACCTTCAGCATCATTGTCCATAGGTTTATCTGCCGAATCACTCATCCTTTCGATGTCTTCGGCAGGGCTTTCGCTGCCGCTCCAGCTGCTGGGCTCCATCTTGGCGGTTGGGATTTCCAAGCCGATGCCTGGATGCTGTACAAAGAGAAACCTGAGAGATAGAGAGAGAACACGGGACATTAAAAACACATTATAGCGCCAATACCTTTATTTTATTTCTTTTTAGAGAAACATACACAAAAAACAAGGTCAAAAGTTGAGCACTCCCGTAATGTGCCGACACAATAGTTTTAAATAAATAGTGCGGCCATTTTTTGTACTCCGCACAGAATATTGAAATGTACACGTGTGCACAAACATTCGTTAATCTCATCATTCTGGTGCGATCTACGTGTCAATATATAAAGTGAGAGGTGAAAAATACCACTTAAAAATTTTTTTTACAAATCTGACACCTGCTGTAAGTTGCCAGTAATTTCAAGAATGAAGGGGCTATACAGTTTTCAGCTGCAATGGGTAATGAATAGGCATTTTAATCTCATATACAACAGGCTTTTGAACCCAGTAAATTTCCCTCTCCGTTCGTCTCTCTCACATGCAACACTTGCATTCCCATCAAACAGTTGTGTCTGACAATCACTGTTGAGCGGACAATCAAGTGGAGTTACAAGCATATGTTTCGTGCAGTGTCCCCGTGTGAAAGGAAGCAATCTGCGGACACATGAAGGGAGGAGAGTTTTTAGAGCAGTGGCTCGCCAACCAAGTCGTTTTTTGATCTCTGACCAATTTTAAGCAGCTCACACAACTTCCTCCAGCTGAGAGCCAGACCTGCAGCTTCCTAGGCGATGAAATTGACCACCCGCCTGTTTCTGCTCTTAACCCCTGAGGTGGGTAGTTCATTGCATCATTTTGGAAGAGACAACTTCAAACAAAAAAAAAACAGGATTTTATCCTTCACCACCCGCATGAAAATCGAGAAAAATAATAAATAAAAAGCGGTTGAGAAGCTTAGAATACAGACAGGTTTATTACAGTGCAAAGCATTTGACACTTCCCTCAACAATTTTTTTTCACACACACACACACACACACACACACACACACACACACACACACACACACACACACACACACACACACACACACACACACACACACACACACACACACACACACACACACACACACACACACACACACACACACACACACCTACTATATGGGAATTAATGTTCCAACTCTTTATGGGATTTAACTGTAATTATGTGCATACAGCCTATATTTGTTATCTCTGTTGGCGAATCTCCTTCTCTACCTTATAATGTTGGGCTGTTGTGGTAATGATATGGAACAGCGTCAGTGTAGAATGAAAACTCCGCTTTGAATGGATTAAGCTTTGGGATCACCAGGACAACGCAATGTCATGACGCACACGCTAATTTCTTTGCAACTCCACTCCCAGAAGAAGACCGTTTGTTGAAACGTGTTGGAGTGGGAGTGTTTGGCGGGGGACCCCCCTCTTCTCACCTTTAAGGGACTTTGCACTGTGCTTCTATCGACGATCTTTTGGTTATGTATTATGGACTGTGCCTTATCATGATGTGTGCCTTTTACCTGGACTGATCTCCATTGTGCTTTACCTTTAAAGCTTGCCACAGTAATTCATGGATTTCCAAATTAGACTTTTCATGCTTTTAGCCCTGAAGTGCTAATCTCCAGTATCTGCAGTGCTGTTCTAGTGTGTTTACTGTGTGCTTGTAGCTGTATGTTAACTTGGCATTGTATTTTGTCATCTGCATTTGCTATGTGTATAGGTGCTATTCTCTATCCACTAGATAGTTAATTCATACTACCTCTTTTTTGTTACATCAGCTACTAATTTGTGCTTCATCATGGTCATATTAGTGACGAGGTAAAATCAGTCTTCACCATACCGCCTCCCTGGTGATCAGAGGAGTTTGTTTTGGAGTACCTCCTTCGTTTTAACATTTCTCCCCCTTTTTTATATGTCACATTAATAAATTGTTTATACTTTTCTGGTATACCTGTGTGCTCTCGTTCGGATACTTGTGTGGTATATATTATATTAATATACATTGTGGCTACGCTACTATGAGGTACAGTCTAGACACACTGTGGCACATCCATTTGAGGCGGTAACTTCTGGCATTAGGGGTACAGCACACAGTGTGATGCAAAGCCGGTGGGATTAGGGTCGTGGTGCAGCTGGGACTGGTTCCATTGAAAGGTCACTCACCATTGAATATTCACCATCTAACTCATCTGGTTGATTTGAACCCATGTTCCTGGTTACCTGCCTGTCTGTCCATACACCGGCGTCCATCTGCAGTCACAGATTGTCTCAATCAATTGTGTTTTTTTACCCACCATGCGAGTATAGGGCCTGCTGACTACTCCATGTTTAAATAAAGATTTCTATTTTACAGTATTATGCCATGGAGCTGGTGCTTCTCTTGTGTTTTTTGTAGGTGTTTGTGATCAGGCAAGATCACAGACAGAAGCTTGTCCTCCTCCATACAGACTGTTCTCTGAACTGGACAATCCATCAGTTTTATTCACGTGATTGGTTTTATTATATTATTACGGTTGTATTTGTATTGCACTTTTTCACATTCACTTCATTACTATATATCAGTTACATCATATTCACACTCACACTCAGTAGCGCTACTCTTTGTTTGAGATATAGATATATAGATATTACACATATATACACATATAAAGGGTTAACTGTAAAGGCGATGTCCGAACACTGCATGTCTGTCATTGTCTGTTGTGTGTGCTTCTATATTCATATCTTATACTATATTAGTGAAAGCACTGTATGCCTGCCTGCCTGCCTGCATGCCTGCCTGCCTGCCTGCCTGCCTGGATGTCCGGTGTCCCTAGGGGAAATCTCATTGGTCCCTTGGCCCGCCCCGCACACCTCTCATTGGCCTGAGGCGGAGTGACGGGCCAAAGGACACACAGGGACACACACACACAGGGAACACAGGGACACACACACACAGGGAACACAGGGACACACACACACAGGGGGGGGACACACACACAGACACACAACACACAGACACACACACACACACACACAGTGACAGACACACCACACAGTGACACACACACACACACACACTGTTACAATACATTAGCGGGGCTCACAGTGTTAGCAGCACCCGCGCGCACCTCCTCCTCTCCCCGTGTCTCCCGCGCTTTCACCCCGACCCCCCCCTCCCCCGGCGCCGCTACAGTCAGCGGGACACATACACTATTATTACCCCTTCAGCGCCCCCCCCCCCCCCCCACCCAGTGTCAGCGGCCGTGCGAGACCCCCCCTCTATATCTCCCACCTCTCCCCCCCCCCCACACATATACATGCCCCCCCCTCCCCGCGCTACAACTCACCCCTCCCCGGCGGGGGAACAGCCAGTGGCCAGGCAGGCTGCCTCGCGGCGCCGAGTGCCCAAGATGGCGGCGCCCGGGACACAGCGGGGGAGCGGCCACAACACGCTGCCTCCCGCCTCAGATCCACGTGGGACCTGCCGGACGGGTGAGTGAGCGGCCTTCACCTCCCCTCACCCCCATCACCTCCCCTCACCCCCTTTCACCTCCCCTCACTCCACTTCTCCCTTCCACCCCCCTTCACCTCCCCATTTACCTCCCCCCCTCCACCCCCCCTTCACCTCCCCTCCACCCCCCCCTTCACCTCCCCTCCACCCCCCCCTTCACCTCCCTTCCACCCCCCCCTTCACCTCCCTTCCACCCCTCCCTTCACCTCCCTTCCACCCCCCCCCTTCACCTCCCTTCCACTCCCCCCCCTTCCACTCCCCCCCCTTCACCTCCCCTCCACCTCCCCTCCACCCCCCCTTCACCTCCCCTCCACCCCCCCCTTCACCTCCCCTCCACCCCCCTTCCCACTGCCTCCCCCCCCTTCCCACCGCCTCCCCCCCCTTCCCACCGCCTCCCCCCCCCCTTCCCTCCACCTTCCCACCGCCTCCCCCCCTTCCCACCCGCCCTTCCCACCGCCTCCCCCCTCCCCCCCCTTCCCGCCGCCTCCCAGCCCCCCTTCCCGCCGCCTCCCCCCACCCCTTCCCACCGCCTCCCACCCCCCCTTCCCACCGCCTCCCCCCCCCCTTCCCACTGCCTCCCCCCCCTTCCCACCGCCCCTTCCCCCCCCTGCTCCCCTTCCCCCCCCGCTCCCCTTCCCCCCCCCGCTCCCCTTCCCCCCCTCCGCTCCCCTTCCCCCCCCTCCGCTCCCCTTCCCCCCCTCCGCTCCCCTTCACCCCCCCCTCCGCTCCCCTTTCCACCCCCCCCTCCGCTCCTCTTCCCCCCCCATCACCTCTTTTTCCCCTTTCCCCTCCCACCCCCTCCCACACTTCCACCCCCTCCTCTAACCCTTCCCCCCCTCCTCTAACCCTTCCCCCCCCCTCCTCTAACCCTTCCCCCCCCCTCCTCTAACCCTTCCCCCCCCTCCTCTAACCCTTCCCCCCCCCTCCTCTAACCCTTCCCCCCCCTCCTCTAACCCTTCCCCCCTCCTCTAACCCTTCCCCCCTCCTCTAACCCTTCCCCCCTCCTCTAACCCTACCCCCCTCCTCTAACCCTTCCCCCCTCCTCTAACCCTTCCCCCCTCCTCTAACCCTTCCCCCCTCCTCCACCCCTTGCCCCCCTCCTCCACCCCCTCCTCCCCTTCCCGCCGCCCTTCGCCTTCATGCCCGCCTTACCGCCTCCCCACCCCCGCCTCTGCCTTTCACCCGCCCTTACTCCGGCCGCCTCTGCCTTTCACCCACCGCCTCACAGCTGCTGCACGCACTCAACAGACACCCGCCACACACCTGCCGCCACACACACCTGCTGCCTCCCGCCCCTACGCACCGACATCACTGACCCACCGCCTCACACCCTAGCAGGACCCCCACTCACAGACAGCACTCACAACCCACGCGCCAGCCGCCGCCGCCTCACACCCTTGCAGGACCCCCACTCACAGACAGCACTCACAACCCACGCACCACCCGCCGCCTCACACCCTAGCAGGACCCCCACTCGCACACAGCACTCACAACCCACGCGCCACCCGCCGCCTCACACCCTAGCAGGACCCCCACTCGCACACAGCACTCACAACCCACGCGCCACCCGCCGCCTCACACCCTAGCAGGACACACGACTCAGATTTTTACATCACTTATGCCACCAAAATATACATTGTACTGTGGTGTGGTTACAATAAACCATTTTTATACAACATCGTATTACATTTTCTTCCATCTTTCTTTTCAATATTATTATCCAACCTTTACAACAAACAGTCACCTATTGTTCCACGATTTATAAATAATACTACCTACTGTATTACGCATTTACATCCCGGGCAACGCCGGGTCTCTCAGCTAGTAGCAAATAAAAATGCCACTTGTGGTGCATTCACATGTCTCAGGCAGGTCTGCAACCCCAGTCTTTCCCCATTATCTCTTAGCAAGCAGTGCTTCCACTGCAGCCAGGGATTCTGGGTAATGACATGCAAATGAGAGTAGTATTTTCATACCATTTTTCTACCACCTGCTTTAAAAAAAAATCACGAGCCTTTTATCGGCTTCATCATCATGGAAAAATGAATACCGTGTCAAAATGCTGAAGTGCCGGTCTGTAAACAAGAGGTCTGCATGTGGCACGGATCTATAGCCAATTGCTTATTATTGCTACTATAGGCAGGGGTGGCCAACTCCCGTCCACAAGAGCTACCAAACAGGTCAGGTTTTCAGGAAATCCCTGCTTCAGCACAGGTGTCTGGGCTGAAGCAGGGCTATCCTGAAAACCCGACGGTGGCCCTTGAAGACAGGAGTTGGTCACCCCTGCTAAAAGCATTGTGAAAGCAGCGGTCTGATTTTGTCCAACCCTTTTTTTTGTTGTTTTGTACCAGGCTGGGTATTTACAGCCCTTAGGACCCACTAGTTCCCGCGATATAGACCACTAAAATCAGCACATTCTTGTGCCTTCCAGGGAACTCAAAAAGGGCGGTTTAAATCTCCTGCGTGATGTGGACAGCATGACTTGAGGGTTTTAAAGCAGCATTTCCTCTTTGCAGTAAATAAAATTTACGCAGAAGTTTCTTGCCTTTACGGAAATGCTATTATCTAAGACAGGGGTGCGCAAACGGGCGGGTGGGGGGGGGTGAGATTCTCTGCAGGGGGGGGGGGTGCGGGGTTTACAGAGGCCCCGCGCGGTTCCCAATGGCACTTAAATTAAATGGAAGCGGCGACGGCTTCTGTAAACTGCACTTATTTTGGCTCAGACGGTTTCTGGAGACGCATCGCCGTGGCATGTGACATGACGCCCAGAACGCCGGAGCAGAGGTAAGGGGGGGGGGGCGCGAAGGAGAGGAAGAAGAAGGATTGGCAGCTTAGATCAATGGAGCGCAATCGATCCATTCTCCCGTGATCGATCGGCAAAGATCCCGCTTCCCAGCGCACGCAATATGGCCGCCTATTTCAAGAGAGGTTATGGTCTATTAAAAATCATACAAAAACATTTGAAAAGTGCATAAAGAGTTGGTATTTGTTATTTTTATTTTATTTTTTATATACACACACACACACACACACACACACACACACACACACACACACACACACACACACACACACACACACACACACTTTTGAATGAAATGCTGCTCTAGATAGTAGTGCCAGTATTTCCTGGTAAGCATCTCTGGAAGTAGGGAGCCGAAATTACCACGATTCGGCTCGGAAACCCTGTTCTGGTATAAATCGGGAGGGTGGCGGGGGTTTGTCTTTAGCCGAGAGACCTTGAACACATGGCAGAACTAAGCAATATGATGTGGGTCTCTGTGGCAGCTAATTCTCCATACTAACATGATATTGCTGGCTCAGAAATAACTGCAAGTTACAGACAGACACTAATGAAAAGGTTTGTCGGGGACTGTTTTTGTTAATTTGGAGAAATCCTTCATTTCGTAATGAGCAGAAGCCTCGCAAGCGAGAGGCGAACATGATAGCAGGGTTAAGTAGGACATTGGGATTTTAATTAGCACTGTTCATCTCCCTAGTTCAACAACATCCGAACATAGCTCATTACCACCTTAACTACGGAAGAAGTCTTAGTTTAACGTTCAGTTATTGCAACAAACTGAGGATCTATAAATGTTACAGAGGAACGAGAATTCAGATCAAAGGTTAAAAAAAAAAAACCATGGGACAAAGAAAAATGAAGTGCATTTGTGCATTCATTTTCCCCTCAGAGGAACACACTTTGCACGTTCAAGCTCATTTTGTATAGATTGCAAAGAATCATTTTTATATTAATTAGTCTGATACAATTTATCGCGACCTGCAAATAGTCTGCTGAAATCGACCAACAATTCATTAGGCACAGAATATACCTCCAAGGCCTCATTGGTGTTGACAGGATCAAGCTCGTAAGACCCTTCCAGTCTGAGAATCTTCTTCTGATGACCTAGGCAGCGTCCATAGAGGGGGGGAGCCGCGTTCCTCCGCGCTGACGTTGAGACTCATCTGCGCAATCAGGAGCAATTGCATGAACTAGCAGACGAGCCAGCGTGCGCGATCGGGAGGCGGGGCACTGACTTCACTGGGTCAATAGCCCGAGAAGCGCTGACGTCAACGTCACGGCGGCTTCGCTCTGATTGAAGGTTTTCGGCCGACAGCGCACTCAGAAACAGGTTCTGCTGTCGGTGGAAAATCCCTGCGCCTCAGCACGCCTGTGGACGCTCGCGGCAGCCCCCTCTCAAGACATCCTCATTGAGGGTGACGGGGCTCATCGCGGAGTGTCCGCACGGCTCAGCGCTGACTGTCCTTCCATGGACTTAATTGGCACCTCTGAAAAACGGGAATTCTCTATACCAAACCATATTGTATGGCCCAGGGGGGTCTTGAGATTTTCTAAGGCGGGTGCGCGGTTGCAGAGCCCCCGCGCTTCTCTCCCAGGCATATAAATTAAATGCCGGGGAGGCGCGAGGCCTCTGCAACTTCACTTACCTGCTCTCAGCCTGCTCATCCCTGACGCGTCGTCATGACACAGCGGCGTCAAATGACCCCAAGGGGTCAAATGGCAACGCGTCACATGATGTTGTGATGTCATATGACGCAAGGAGCCCGAGACAGGTAAGGAGGGGGGGTGTAGGCAAGGGGGAGCGGAGACAGGGTGGGCACGAACTTAAAAGTTTGCGCACCCCTGATATAGTGCATAGTTACAGCATTCTTCTTACAGGCTACATTTGTTACAGCTTGTGATACAATTTCACAGAGAAGCAGAATAGGTCACATTTCTTCTTCAGTAGTAAAGTACACATCTGTACAAGACATTTGCGGGCCCTCAATAGCTAGTCTGTAATATCCAAGTCTCTTCTACTGCACTGAAGAAGACTTGTAACGTCCATCAAGCTTGTTACAACTAGATCTAGAACGACTTATTGTGCGTCCATGAAAAGGAATCAGACCCTACAACCAAGCTGTTTTATGTTCGAACTTATTTTTAGGCTTTATAAAGTATTCAAATCGAAAGGTTATAGTGATTTCCAGGACGCAATGAACATGACGGACGCATCTTATCCAAAGTAGTTTCCTGCCTCTCTAGTCTTTGGAGACCATAAACCGGACAATTTTGTAGCATTTTCTACATAGGACTACGGCTGCGCTTATAGCGCCGGCACGCTGCGGTCGCTGGAAAAATCAAATTGACTTGACTTCCAGTGATCGCGACGTTTGTTTTGCCGCGCCGTCGCCGGCACTGTAAGCGCAGCCTTATTTGCATAATGCAGAGCCAATTGCAATTAAAATAATAAAACAAACCAATGTACACGGTTCGGCATTTGGGGATACCTGCCCTGCTTTCTGAAAATAATTACCATGCTGGTATAAAATCAAATAAATAATTTGGGATGGGTTCAGCTGCTTTTTATCGACACATTCATCAAAATTAAAATCCACCTGCCGCTCACCAATGACTGCAATGTGTTCAGTGAAATGTGGAAATCACGAAAATGTTAACGTTCTTGCGCTCATTCTCACAATGCTCCAGTTATACAATAGTAACGGTATATGCTTCTTTTCTTTTTTTAATACACAGGTCTAAAAGTTCACGACATTTCTACAGCGATATGTAGAAACATGCAACATTTTAAGGGATGTGCAAATACACCATTGGCACTTGGAGTGTTTTAGAATACATACCAGAGAGGCACTCTGGATACAGAGTAATATTATTGGACAGGTTTCTTTAGTTTAAACGTAGATAAATAAGCATCTGCGAATGTCTGACAAACACTGTGCTCATTCCAATAAATATGGGGCGCCTTCTGTGTTTATTGTAACACTTTTCTTAGTATCTAGACAATGCAGCAGAAGGATAGAGAGAGAAATACAAAATCGGTGCCATGGTTTTTAACCCATTCCATCTTTGAAACATGAGAAATGTTTGAAGTACCTACAAATGATTTCAAAGCACAGCGGAAAGGCAGCAGCACATCACCCTTTTCGCTTTTGTTAGCATATAATAAAAAAAAAAGTTCTAAGTGAATATTAGATATGTTTTTTTTGTTTTGTTTTTTAAGAAAAATGGGAAGCAGTCATGGGCATGAAATACACACTTTAAAACCAGGGGGGTTGGGGGGGGGGGGAAGAGATATTTGATTACCCTTGACCTAAATATTTATAAAGTACTGTATACAAAATCTTGAACTGTTATTATATAAGTGCACCAACCATTAGCCCAGAGAATGAGAGGGGGAAAGGGGGGTTGGGGGAAGGAAGGAAAAAATAAATTAATTAATGGAAAAAAACTTGACAGGGTTTTGTTAGTTATCTTTGTATGGTCTTACACCCATTCAAAAATTACAAAAGCTAATTTTCATAAAGTCTACAAATACCGGAGCTACTTATAGTATGACTCAACCGTATACAAAGTGTAGTATAATGATTTTCCAGGTAGTTAAAGCCGCATAATTAATCTACTTTTTTTTTTTTTTTCCCACTACCTACTTCCTTAGTAATAATGAATACGCTTGATGGTGAAGGTGTATTTTTATGCTATAAAAAAGGAAAAGAAAGATCGCAGTGGCAATAATATCCAACACGAAACTCGAGCAGATTCAGGCCTTCCTGCTACAGACAGGCCGCTTGGTCCTGAAAAATATATTTTTGTACCAAAAACAGCAATGTCTGCCCCTTAAACTAGACCATTATACTGATGAAACGTTAATGGAAAAATCATTGGGAAGGTTCGCTGCAATACGCAGCAACAGCACAAGAAACAAAAATGACTTCTCAAATACCACAATACTACAGTTCAGGTTCCCATACCCTTCAGCTGTACCTATTTCTGCCCGTGTGCCAGAGCCGTTTACTGGTATAATGCCCATCTCCTATTGGTTGAAGCACAGAACCTCCAGTTAATAACAGGAGAATAAAGGAGCACTCATGGTGACACTTTTTTTTTTTTTTTAATACAGGATTGAAGCAGGGCATCTCTGGAGCTCAACAGCATCGGTTTCAGTTCCGGGGACCCCCTGCATCTCGAGATACTTCCCTCCGTAGGGGGTGCCGGTATCTCTGTGCAGTTTTAAACCTTCCGCGTCGCGTGGGCCAATAGGAAGACACAAAGAATGGCGTTGTGGCTTCATATTAGCTCGCAGGACATGGGAATTTTAAACCGCCATATTGTGAACCCAGCCAGGGCTCCTACCGACAGCACCCAAGGAGGGAAATATCTCGGAAAGCAGGGGGTCTCTAGAGCGGAAATCAATGCGGTTCAGCTGGAGACCCCCTGCTTCGAACATTTATTAAAAACACACAAGGCGGCCCGCAGTGCCTCTAAAATATCAATGGCCGATTTTGACAAATGATCAAATGAGGTCATCACTACTTTCGTATTATGTAGTGTATACAGATAAATCAATAAATACACAGGTCTTATTGGGAAATTAATGCTGCGTGTAATAAATTGCATATGTTATGGAGCCTTCAAATAAAAATACCACGTGTAAGCACATTCGCATACCTCAGACAGGTCTGCAACCATGTCTTTGCATACAATGCATCCACTGCAGCCAGGGATTATGGGTAATGACATGCAAATAAGCACTCAGTGTGTCTTCATAGGAAGTGCTTGCTTGCAAGCTCCTGTATTCTACAATTGGGGTGCACATACTGTGGGGTCCAGGGGGGGCGGCACTTAGAGGCCCCAGTACTCTTCCCAAAGGCATTTAAATTAAATGCCGGGGGTGCAGCGAAGGCCTTTGTAAGGCCTTGCCCCCGCTGCCTACTACAGCGTCCGCACGGACAAGAGCCCTCCCCGCAATGGCGCCGGGCCCGCTGCTAGGGGGGGCCGCAGCGCTCGGGCGAGAGCTGCTCCTGCTCTCAATAGAATTGAGAGCAGGACTCGCGTCGAGCGATCAGGCACGCCCCCCGGCAGTTCAGCCAATGAGGGCGAACCTGCCGGTTGACGTCATGGCCGCGCCCCCGTCACTCCCCCGCCACGCCCCCCCCCCCGGTCTCTCCTCCTGCAGTGAGCTGCAGACCGGGGAATCGGCTGAACGTGCCGCCAATATCGCGGGCGCGCGTTACAGCGGCGTGACCGGGGCCTTAGCCTAAGGTCCTTTACCTTGGCTCAGATGGCTCTGTGGTGTCAAATGATGCCGCCGGGTCACGTGATGCCAGGGGGGGGAGAGCCATCAGTGGGGCGCAGGAAAGAAAGATTGCGCACCCATGTCCTACAATGACAGAAGAACTCAAGTGACCTATTTTCATTTGCCCAATGTTGGCGGGTCTGGACAATACTCATTACCATAATATACTCGTTATCTTATAGTATATTTTACACACCCTCCCTGAAAGAGACGAGCAACGCTTGTGTATGTGTTAAATCTCTAAGGCTGCGCTTATAGTGCCGGCGATGGCTTTGCCGCGTCAAAACAAATGCATTGTCGCCGTCGTGTGCGCTTATAGTAAGCGCGGCGCGACGGAGCGACAGCTTGGTCGGGATCGCTGGAAGTCATCTCAATTTTATTTTTCCAGCAACCGTAGGCTGACGTCACCATCACCGTCGCTTGCACTATAAGCGCAGCCATAGTACATAGTGCATAGAGACTTCAGCCGTGCGGAGGCGCGCAGAGGCTGAGGGAAAGCGAGTGCTTTCCCTGGCCTTAGTTCGCGTGCCGTCCGGGGGCGAGCCAGTGACGTCACGGAGCTGGTTCGCCCTCATTGGGCGAACCACTCACGTGACTGGCCCTGCGCTCCCGTGAGCGCTTAAACTAAACAAAATTTGTCGTCTACGCTTCCGCACACCTGCGGAAGCATGCGCGAGCCCCCGCTAAAGCCGCTCATTGCGGTTGCAGGGGCTCACTGCCAAGCGTGAGCGTTGACCATGCCCGCGGCCTTACTCGTGAGATTCATACATTGCAGCACTCACTTTCTGGCAGATAAAAGAAGTTTTATTCTTCAAATTTACCTTACAAGTTATTTTGAAACAGACATATGGTATTTACATCATGGTGACATGCGTCCTCCTAGATGCTTTCGTATCAGTTTTTTTCCTTCTTTGGCGACTCCCTAACCTTGCTCTTGACCAGTTTCTTACACACAAATTATATTATACGTAGGCCTATCCTATTCTAAGGGTATTTCTTTACAAGTACCTAACAAGATCTTTTGCCTACCTGACATTTTATGAATATCTTCTTACATACAAGGAATTTAACCTTTTACTCTAAAAGAGTCATCTTCCAGAGAGCCAACTCGGCAGCTGTCAGATAATCTCTTCAAACATACACTATTTTTGGGACGGGGAGGGAAGGCTACAATAGAATAGGAATTCTTACAGTATGGTAATCTATGCTTTACACACGTGTCGTTTAGAAAAGAAAGAAAAGCTGCGGAAGCGTATCATTTGAAATGACAAATGGTCCGTAACATACCTAACCTTTTCACATTTCAATATGTACTGTTTAAATAACGAAACAAAACCAACATATGCTCACGTGTGGCTGGCGACTGAAGATTCTTCAAGCATCTTTATTTAGACTACGATCTCTTTAGACGGGATCATGTGCAGCCTTTTTAATCTAGCCGAGCATACAAGAAAATACGTGCTAAAATATTTGGTTCCAGAGAAAATTACCTTATCATTTGCTGGGGGGAGAAAGCACATTAAAATTCAGATTTCATAGCAACTGTTGGGCTCTGAAAAAACCCCAACAAATTCGGAAGAAAGAAATATGATGGATGGGGGTTACTGCTTTAATGTGTATAAACGCCTCAGACAAGATATTAACAACTAAACTCCTGGTCATAAATATTTACAACAACAACAACAAAAAGACAATATACGGCAGTAATTGCAATTAACTAATTGTGCAATGTGTTTGCACAAGTCATCTCCAAAAATCGCCAGAAGGTCTTGCATCAGGAAGACAGACGTTTAAATATTGGCCGACAATCTGTTTTAACTTTACAACATTGTGTAATACCACGGGTTTGTATTAACCATATATCTGCCGTAAGAATGTGCGCCGCTGCTTACATGCCATGGCATTTTGCCACGACATCGCAGTCCTGATTATGGTGTCGGGAGACGAACAATATTAAAGCAAACAGAAACTGAAGGAAACCTGATGCATACAACAAATAGAACAGTGATGCAAAGGGAAGCCAAGTCGGTTGCAGACTCCCATTTCACACTTATTGTACCGTTTGTTTTTCTTTCAGATCACTGTGCTCTTCTTGCTTTCCCACACATTAGCACTCAGTCAATAGCCATAAATCAGTTTCAGAAGGAAGGCCGAGGTAATATAAAATGCACATAGTACATACCTTAATGAGCCGAGTAACTCTTGCAGTCCACCAACACTTATTTGAGGTACCACATTGGCACACCAGACTATGGGGCCTGGGTCAAGGCAAACGTGGAGCGAATCTGGGGCAAAATAACTGCATCATGTGCATCCCCCAAAAAAAGTCCCATTGAAATAAACAGGATTTTTTTTCTTGGATGTATCTTGTGCCCTGTGCCTCAGAAAGGTACCTCTTTGACTTCATATACATAGACCCCTGTGTTTGTGGCCAGTTCTACTGTATTACTCTGTAACCAACAAAAACAACATTGCCCCATTATAATATTAATCTTTGGGTTAGTGGATATGTGGGGAAAGTAGTGGGGATTTAGCATCAATTCATTGAAGGGGTTAGAATTGATTCTTTAGGTGTACAAAAGCTTTCACATTCTGATCCTTTCACAAGGAGTTCCAGTATTATCGACCATGCCATGGGCTGTGGCCACAAACCATGTTAGTACAGTACTGTATTGGCATAACTAGCACATTAAGATGCAATATAGCCTTTTCCAGAGACCACCTCTTATTTTAAAACAATAAATTGTTGTGGGGTGGGGGGTGTGGGGGGGGGTAGTATATGAATTTCTACCATAGCAACAGAAGTGTGGCACCAACTGTGTTAGATCTTGAATCTACAGAAAACGACATCTGAACCTTTGACTATCACCAAGAAAATAACCTGTATATTTTGTATTTGCTTTCTTTAAGTGCCAACCTCCTGGTTTGTTTTCGTGTGTGTGTGTGTGTGTGTGTGTGTGTGTGTGTGTGTGTGTGTGTGTGTGTGTGTGTGTGTGTGTGTGTTTCCATGAGCACAATAGCTAGATAACACCCTTGTCATTATTCAATTGTTGTTATAATGTATTTCCTTCTTTGGTTTTACGCCACGTTATGGATTAAGCAAAGTTCTGGAATGTATCCACCAAATGCATTAACCCTGCAGGAAAGCAAAAAAATAACTACCATTCTAAACAAGAACAACAATGAAACAATGATTTCCTTATACTTCCATTGTTGCCGGTAGCTGCTTTCAGACACAATATATACATCTATAAAAAAAATAAAAAAAATAAAGAAATCAACTTTGGAAGCCCTCATATTCAATTTAACTAAAAGATAATAACACTGTGCTTAGGGATAAATTGGAATGAAGTCAAGGAACAATAATTTGGGCACCAATTAATTTGCAAATGCCTTGGTAAAGCTCTTGAGGAAAAACCTTTAAAGAACCTCAACGCAGCGGTCATTTCATGAGAAGGACCTGTTCATTTCCTTAAGAACCCTACACATATTAGCCGCTCCGGTGTGGGCAGAGGTCTGACATGCAGCGGATCATTGCAGGCGGTAACCATTGGCAGCGCTACAGGGCAGATTTATTATTATTATTATTCATTTAAGTATACAATTGTGGGCCTTCCAACGAACAACCTTATCTCGTTAGCATCCTGTTCACATACTTTACTGTCGATGCGCCATTGATTTGCTTTCTTTAAAAATCGGAGAAAACAAAAACAGATGTGAAATATTTGTGGGGGGGGGGGGGCTTGAAGATTGTGTATTTTCTACATTATGGACAAAATAAGGATCTGGTGAATTAAAAAAAAGAAAAGAAAAAAAGAACAAAAAGTGACAAAACCCCTCCACCATACAGTGAACAGCAAATAAAGATATCACTTGTGAGCACGTTCACGTCTCAGACAGGTCTGCAACACTGCTTTTTACCATTATCTTGGCAAACTCTTCCACTGCAGCTAAGGAGTCTGGGAAATGCCATGCAAATGAGCACTCCATGCGGCACTTTTTGCTTCTTGTACATTTTAACAAGGACCCCCTTTAAAGGGGCCGTCTTTGCGCCTGCCTTTTTTTAAATTTATTTATTTATTTTTTTAAATAGGTTTGAAGCAGGGGGTCCCCTGAGCTGAACCACGCGCTTCCCGAGACACTGGCACCCCATAAGGAAGTACATCTCTCTGTAGTTTAAATATCTCGGTAAAGCGGCCCAATAGGAAGCCACAAGGGATGATGTCATGTCTTATTGGCGCACAGGACTTTTAAAAAAAATCTCCATAATCAATGAGGTTCAGTTACGCAGACCCCTTGCTTCAAACCTTTTTTTTAATTTTTATTTATTTTTTATAACAGAAGCATAGCGGTTAGTGCTCCATTAAGCTTATGCCTGCTGTCTTACATAGCTATTTCAGTACAGCCTGTTAAAGAAATGCATATGTGGTCTCAAACACACCTTAAATAAGTCAGACGGGTTAAAAAAAGTGACAAAAAAAAACAAAAAACTCTCCACCCTATAGCATACAGCAAATGAAAAAAATAAAAAAATAAAAATAATCACTTGACTTATGTCTTAGACAGGTCTGCAACCCTGATTTACACCGTTCTCCTAGCATTCAGGGCTTCCACTGGAGCAAGGAATTCTGGGAAATGACATGCAATGAGCACAGTGTGTCACCTTAGGCTTCAAACCCATTTTGACCGATAACGGTGAAAAGGAGAGTTGCAGACATGTCAGATGTGAATGTGCTCTGTCAGAGACATGAGTAGAGGTACAACCAGGGAGACAGGTGTGGGGGAAACGAAACCATGGCTTTATTCAGCCCACCCTTTAAACAATGCAGTACAGTAGGGTCCTGCTTTACGGCGTTCCGCTCATACGGCTTTTCCCAATGTATACCCATATTCATTAGGTTCGGCGCTTGTTCCGTTTTTTTCCAGCATGTTGTGCACAGCAGCAAAGTATCCGGCTGTCACTAAACAACAGTTTTAGCGCGTGCGCAACTCCTTGTCAGATGCCATTTGTCAGCGAAATCTCTGTTTTCAAAAGGTACAATACAGTACAGTAGGGCCCCGCTTTACGGCGGCGGCCTGGAACGGAATCCGCCATATGAGCACGGCCCTCCTGTAACACAAAATAAATTAACAGCCTATCCCTTTGTAAGGGCCAACTCACTTCCCCAGTACTTATCTGCAGGGCTGGGAGGAAAAGCTTCTTACCAACCTATGAACCCAAAGTCTAAAGAGGTACCTGTAAGCTAGGGCTCTGTGTGTCAGGCTCTGAGTCTGGGTCCGTTGAGGGGCCAGCCTCTGACGAGTTCCCTGCACCCTGGAATCTCTTCCCTGGTCCCTGGTGTCTTGCTGGCTCAAGAGATCTCCTGCAGTTCCAGCAGGAGGAGGCTTTTCAACCTGCCTGATTAGCCAGGTGGAGACTAGTTAATTGACTTTGGTTGCAATTAACCAGCTCCCTGCTGGATTTCTCATATCACTAGAGGCTTTCTATTGAAGCCTAATTTTGACAGGGTTTAGTCCATGTTACATGTTCAAAAGTGATTTTTTAATTTGCCATATGTGGTCTATATGGGAGGTACTCTCTGCCCCCCACTTCAGTACAATACCCATCAACCAACCTTTCGAGGCCCCCTAAGACCATATGGTTGGTGGTGATGGGCTGTAATGCGAGGTTCCCACAGCAGCACCCGTCAGTCTCCTTCCCAAGGTTTTCAGTGTGCATCAGTAACAGGAATTGTGCGGATGTTTCACCGAGCATGTTGACTCATACTGGGTAATTATTTTCCCCCAAATAATTTGCCAGTAATACATTAGTAGAAATATCAATTATTCCCACCTCCCGCACACCCGGGCCAGCACCCCAATCCGAGTAAGCCTTTGCCACAGGCAAAAATAGTGGCAGCCTCGTCTCCCACCCCAGGAATGATTTCTTCAGGACCCCCCACTCCGGGCCACACCAGGATAACTGTAGCACCCGAGTCCCTAAGTCCCTGGCTGTAAGTGGCCACCTCAATTTCCTGCAACCCAGATACCACATAGGCACCAGAGTGATACTGTCAAGCTGCAGGCTTTCCTGAGCAGGCAGTACTGATATGTCCGTTTGTGGCAGGAAAAGCACCGGCAGGTAGCCTTCTGCCCCGGGGGCAAACTGTCTCCCCAGAGGAGGTTTTGGGGTCTCTTCGGCTCAAACCCCTTTCCACACTTGGACCCTTTTAAACTGCTGGTGACCTGTTAGCCATGTAAGCATCTGCAAGGTTTCCAGCCTCCGTGGCTGATTTAAGACTCCTAGCCATCACCCATTCTTCCAATTCAGGTGGGCACAGGGTTAAAAATGGCTCCTGAATTAGGACATCCAGGTGCCATTCACAGCTTTCGGTATGCAGCCCCCCAATCCAATGCTTGCACCAAGTGGTATTTTTGTTTTGTTTAACATTATGCAGCAATTCCTATGATGCTGCATTAATTATTTTACGTATTACAGGCTGTTGATTTCCTGCTTGCCAAAGTAAATTCCAAGCAGAACCCGGCGCAAATTATCTTCCAAAGGAGTGACCATCTCTAATATTTCCAATGAGTTATAACCAAGAGGAGAAGTTCCCTCACAGCTCGTTAATTTCAGACCCGGGGAAGAACCACTGGCAGATTTCAAACACAATTGCGTTTCCCCCCGTAGTGGACGAACAGGGGTGCAACATTCAGGGATAAATATTCCAAAAACCAGGGGGTCTGCGAGAGATGAAAATAGAATTTTCCGCTCCGGGGACCCCCTACTTCCTAATCACGTAAAAAAAATATGGAGGAGCAAAAAAATATGGAGGGGCAAAAAAATAACTATACCAAAAAACAAAGAGCACAAAAGAAACTCATTTATTTTTTAGTGCATGTACAAGCGACATTAAACAGAAGGGTTAATTGTATTAAACCCCTTTGGCTGAATAAAGGTTACATTAAATTATAGGCTAAACACTGACATACCGAATAATTAAAAACCCCCACAGGAGGAAGCACCTGCACTAAAACATTTTCAATAATGATGTTTTTTTCTTCATAGTTTCTAGTGAAAAGAGTAGAACTCTGTGCCACATATGTTCTTGGTCATGTGATTACCGTGGTCACATGACTGAATTTCTCCCATCAAACTTTAAAAATAAAATATTTGGATCAAGCAATTGACTATCTATTCCCCTTAAAGAGTAAGGTTGAGCACCACTAATACTGGACTTCTATTTAAAACGTGGTCATGTTGGAAAGAAAGGTCTACTATCCTTTGGGAACAAAAAAACTCCCTATATAAATAAGATTGTGCCTTGGCCAATAAATGGTTGGAGTTTCATGCAGCTTTGACATTTTTACAGAACAAATGTAAACTAAGAAACAGATTTAAATAGCGTGTAAGTTGTTTATCACATACAAATACAAGGTCAGAAGGTCCCTGCACAACAGGGGATCTTACAATGTATGAAACACAACAAAGGTTAGAAACAGATTAGTATTCCTGGTCTTTTAAGCAGCCATGGATAAGAAAAATAATAATAAATGTAGACTAGTTAAAGAAACAGCTCGTCTTGGACCCACTAACACTAGATATATAGTATTGGTTTTGGCACAGGGGCAAGCTTTGGGACCTTGACTGCCCCGGTTCCCAGATGATTATTACTGGGTGGGGTCCAATCCAGAAGCCTGGACCCCCTCACCCCGCCCCCCACGCAGCAGCTCCATCAAGCTTCATCAGCCACGGTTCCAGAGACAGTAAGTCCTGCAACATCTGCGTCTCCCCAAAAGGCAGACATCTGGAAGGGTTACCCCAAGAGCTGCTCTCCTCAGCAAAGAACCAACAAAGAACCAAGGGTTAACATCTGGGATTGCTTGCTGCTATATGTTTCATCAGCCCCACCATCTGCAATGTTAATGATGGTTTTCATTAAGAATCCCTTCAGTCTACAGCTGCGTTGCCCTCTTTGGCAGTAGCCAAAGGGTGTCAGCAGTTTGCTGCCATTTGTTGCTCTTACAACTGCTCTGTTACTGGGTTAGTTAAAGGCCAACACATTGCAGACCTATCGTACCTCTTGAAACACAATTTTAACATGGTCGGTGACTGTTACATACGCCCATAATTGAACATTATCTCCAACTGTCCATGAAAGGTCTGTAAATAGAAATTATTACCACTGTTCATTTAATGCAACCATGCATCAGAACTCTGTGCCCAGGTCATACTTGAAAACGAGGTAATTCAACGTATTACTTCCTGGTAAAGCATTTTATAAATAAATACATCTGTATATATATACTGTCCCGGCCTGCTTTATTCTAAAGCTTTCCGGGTTAAATGCGGGGCTTTTCTCCGATTTGAATTGAGTTTCCCGCACGGCGGCCGCTTCAACAGATAAGCGCTAATGGCGCTTATCATTGAAAGCGCCCGAGGCGCGGGAAACCGGCCAAAAAGAGCTGAGCGCCGACCGCGGGTTAAAAATTCCCGCGGGGGCAGCCGCTTTAGAGTAAAGGCGGCCGCCACTGTAGACATATAAATGTGCTCATATGTAGTAGTTTTATTTGCTATATACTCTATTGAGGCTGTGTGTTCCTTTTGTACTCCCCTTGACACCTGGTCTGTGACCACTACCAGCTTCACATTGCAAGGTTAGTAGCGGTTCTCACACGGGTGAGACAGCTGACCGAGTAGGTTTTGCGGACCATGCACTTTAACACAGGCGGTACTATAAGCAGGCATAAGTTTATAGGGATCCATGCAGAAATGGAAAAGAAGCCAAGTGACACACTTTGTGCTCATTTACATGTTATTACCCAGAGTCCCTAGCTGTTGTGAAAGCATTGTATGTGTGATTATGGAGAATGGAAAGTTCTAATAGTTGCATACATTAAATTATAATCTACAGAGCTTTTCAAACCTCACAAGTATCTTCAAGATTACATTTGAAGAAACCGGGGGTGATTCCCAAGCTCTGTACACTAGAATTTATTCTATGAAGAACTCATGTTGATCCCAGTAATAGGTGTCAACCTACAAATCTACAAAGTTACATTATTTATTCATATTTTTTTAAGGAAGCATCATTTTAAAGTCACAAACGTCATGCGTACCGAGAAAGAAAAAAAGAAAAAACACAACATTCATTGGGTTATTTAAAAAAAACCTGTAAAAACAGACAAATGACCACATAAAAAAAAAAAAAATAATAATCGCTATGCGTTGCACAGAAGAACAGCAGCATGTTAGTGCGTCTCCGTGCACCAATGTTAAACCCTCCTTGCTCGGTTCTAAAGGAGTTTATAGAGTTGGATATATACTGTACATGGCTGTGCTCACTCTCTCTTACCCATTAAGGGTGCTGGGTCAGTGCAGCCTGGGCATGGAGACACAGATGGAATAGTGACGGGCGCCACAAGCTTTTATGGTACAAACAAGAGCTTTATTCACAACGGTTTATAATGCTCGCCATAAAAAAAGACAAACTTCACTTCAGACATCAACTGGTGTCAAACAATATGGTTACTCTGTGCTTCTTCCCTGGTTGCTACACTGGGGAGGTACTAATGCTTGTTTCCATTAGTATTTGGATAGATTGGCAATCTCCTGCATATCATCAATACTGCCCCATCTCAGGGGGGGGGGGGGGGAGGGCAGACACTGCTCTCTGGGATCAGTATTCTGTTACTGTATACAGCATATCTAGTTCATACATTTTGGATGGGGAGATTACAAAGGGCCATTGTGGTGGGACCTATCCATTTATGCTCCAGAGCTACTACTCTGAGAACTCCTGCTAAGCACGTGTGTACTCTTCCTGCATGAGAACAATCTTGGGCTATTGCTATGGGTGCGAACTACATAGGGCACGTTCCTTAACTGAAAACAATAAATGGTGACAGGACATTCTTAATACCCATAACTATACACAGGACTCATAGTGAGGCCCTCTACCTGAACTCTGAGGAACCCACTTCTAGAACATTGAGTGGAGCTACATATACCCATCTATCTCCTTATGGTGACATCACTGGTCACTAGACATCCTACATCACATGGTGGGGCGGGGCTATGCCACAGTGATCCCACCCGGTTAACCCATTGAGGCTATTAATCCCTTACACCAATTAGTAGTCCCCAGCAGGGGGGGTCCACACAATTAGTTGCATTCTTTTTCTTACATACAGTGGCAAAAAAAGGTTTGTGAAACCCAGTCATGTATGGCCCACCTGAGAGCACGTGACCTGCATACGGGACAAGGGTTAATACTCACGCTCGCAAGCGCTCCCACTTTTCACCTCCGCAGAGGTCCCTCATATGGACAATATCTCCTTTACAGGACAAGGGTTAATACACAGCCCGCAAGCTGCCCCACTTCACCTTCGCAAAGGTTCCTCAAATGAGTTAACATCTCCCCTAAATCTGTCCGACTATACCACCGTCACGAACAGCACACAAGTGGGCACATGACTTCGATTTGCAAACCAAGGTTAATACACACGGCTACTCTAGCAAACGCACCTTTCTCCTCCGCATAGGTACCTTCAATGAGTTAATATTAACCTCTTACTCAATTGCAATCATATCTATCCACTGCCACCACCTGAGATAGTGGTGCAAACAAAAGATATCAAATTAATATTTGCGAGTGTCCCAGGTCCCTGTAGATTACAAAAAAAATTATGCACTTTAACACAAAAATCCGCTGTAGCAAAATGTGTCCGAAAACGTGAACACTCCCCAGAGCATGCAACAGTTCACTGAGAGCCCAAAGCATTACTTATTAAATGTTTTAATATACAGGAAAAATACAGTGCTTTGATTACAAAAACATACAATTACAATAATATACAGAACAGTTTCACAAAAAGAAAAAGGATACACCATATAAGAAAACCTATACATCACCATATGTCCTGTTTTACCCACAGAGGTCCCTGGTGGGATATGTATGTATATCTTTATTTATATAGCGCCATTAATGTAAATAACGCTTCACAGCCGCAATATAAGATAAAACGTATTTTGTCCAAAACACAACTCTGGATTTTCATAATCTTTTGCTACTTTTTAAGTGTTCTTTCCCATTGAAACATAAACCCAGCCCATCATAAATCAGCTGTGAGATTGACAGTTTTACGACAGAGTAAAAACCCTCCTTCAAAATGACGTTTAAACTAAACCCTTCCATATCTAAATGTATTCTTAACTTTCCTTAACTAATACTTACACACACATCTGAGTCACTACATTCAGGCACTCACTGCGGACGCAACAAGACTAAACTTCACTTTCACCTTCGCCATCTCCCCCGGACTGACAGACAAGGCGCTTCCCCAGAGAATGCCCGCGGATCATGCGTCACAGCCATACTGACACTCCACTAGGACTTCGGCTAGTGGAGTCATCACGCGTAATGCACCCCCGGCTTCCATTTTTTTATATGGGCAAAATAAAAAGCGATTGGATCCTCCACGAAAATATACCAAAGTGCAAAGTGACAACATATACAACCAGCACAAGTTGTATCAGGTACGCGTGAAACACGCAGTGCAATTTATTTATTTTTTTAACATCGAATCACCGCTCCTGTATTTTTCTCCACTGTGTTCCTGCGGCCTTCTGCCCATATCAAAGATGTCCGTCATATACCACAGCTTCCTTAGCGACTCCCTGTATCAACACGCTGCAGGGACCACATTGATAGACAGAGGTGTGGCCGGAGACGTCACAACATCTGCCGTTGCTAGGTAGCGCGAGTTGGTCAATCAGGGGCCCTCATTGCTGGGCAGTGGGTCCACGCTGGGTAATAGAGTCTGTAGTAACAGTAGGCGGGAGAGAGCAGAGAAGGGCCACACAGTAGGGAGCACAGTGACGGTACACACACAGGGATCTGTATCAACCACAACGTGGAGCTCAAGCTGTTATCTGCACCAGCAGCACATACATGAGGCGGGTTAATCCTCTTTACTACATTTGCAAAAAAACACAACACTTGGAGATGTTCTAAATCAGGAGCCACGCTCAGACCGAGTTATAAGCTGATCTGCGTTGTAGCGGATCGCGCTATAACGGGGTTAGCTGTATCATGGTATCATGACAACCCCGATAATTACGGAAATTCCATAGTTTTTCTATGATAACCTTCTTGAATCAAAACCAATCTTTTCTTAAAATATCCAGTAGGGATTATATTAACCAATTCGATGTCTTTTTAAACAAAATGATGTATGAATTAGACAAGCAATGAGTAATTAAGAGGCACGGTATGTGCAAACATAAGTGAAACCCTGGATTTATCAGCTAAATGAAAAGGGGATAACTAGAATCAGGTGTTTAAATAATTAGGTAGATCTTTAGGGGCGAGTTTGGGAGGCCCCACCCTAAATAAAGATCAGAAACTTTGTGAGTTTGGTCTCTACCATACAGGTCATGCCACAATCAAAATATCAATCTTCAGTCTAGAAAGGGTTATACAACCATTTCTATGGATTTGGGACTCCACCAATCCACGGTCAGACAGATAATCTACAAATGGAGAAAATTCAAGACTACAGTCTTCCTACCAAAATCTCTCCAAGCAAAAAACTGGCAAATCATCCAGAAAAAAAACAGAGTAACATCCAAGGATCTGCAGGCTAATTACATTTTGGCTAATGTGAGTGCTCTCAACTATCAGAAAAAAAGACTGAACAAGAAAGGTGTTCATTGAAGGATAACCAGGAGGAAACCACTACTTTCTAAAAACTACATTGCTGCCCATCTGAAGTACGCCAAAGTGCAAATAAACGATACACAAAACTTCTGGAACAATGTTCTTTGGACAGACGAGTCAAAGGTAGAACTTTTTGGCCTCAATGAGAAACATTGGTTTTCGCTAAACATAAACACTGTGTTCGAACAGAAGAACCTCATTCCAACCATCAAGCATGGTGGTGGAAGTGTGATGGTTTGGGGTTGCTTTGCTGCCTCAGGACTGGGACGGCTTGCCATCATTGACACAACCATGAATTTTGCATTGTATCAGAAGATTCTAGGAGAGAATATCAGGCCATCCATCTGAGCTGAACCGAAAGTGGGTCATGTAGCAAGACAATGATCCTAAGGCCTTGCCCCCGCTGCCTGCTACAGCGTCCGCTGTGGCGGACGCTGCGCTCACGAGAGCCCTCCCCGCAATGGCGCCGGGCCCGCTGCGAGAGGGGGGCCGCAGCGCTCGCGCGAGAGCTACTCCTGCTCTCAATAGAATTGAGAGTAGGAACTCGCGTCGAGCGGCTAGGCACGCCCCCCGGCGGTTCAGCCAATGAGGGCGAACCTGCCGGGTGACGTCATGGCCGCGCCCCCGTCACTTCTCCGCCACGCCCCCCGCCGGTCTCTGCTCCTGCAGTGAGCTGCAGACCGGGGAATCGCCGGAACGCGCAGCCAAAAGCGCAGGCGCGCATTACAGCGCCGTGACCGGGGCCTTAGCCTAAACATGTACGTCTAAAAAAAGAATGGCTGCATAAGAAATTCTGCGTTTTAGAATGGCCTAGTCAAAGTCCGGACCTAAGCCCGATCGAAATGTTGTTGGACTTTAATCCAAGGAAGCCCTCAAATGTCGCTGAGCTGAAGCAGTTCTGCAAGGAGGAATAGGCCAAAATCCCTCAAAACCGATGTGAGACTGGCCAGTAGTTACAGGAAAAGCTTGTTGAAACCATTGGTGGTCAAGGGGGCGCCACCAGGTACTGAATCGAAAGTTTCACCTACTTTTCCAGACATGGATATGGAATGTTGAACCATTTGTAGATAAATAAATGTTGAAAAAGGATCATTTGTGTGTCATTTGATCAGGTTATCTTTATTTCTTATTAGGACTTAGATTAAGATCTAATAAAATTTTAGTATGAAATCTGTGAAAATCCTAAGGGGTTTGCAAACTTTCGACACTCTAGCTGCTGCTTTTGTCTGATCAGAAATAGAAATTACTGGATATCAGTACCGACCAGTCAGATCCATAAGATCAGAGGGTAAATTATTAGATTTTTATAGAGTAATTATTAATGGCCTATTGGGCTCAGAATGAGAAAAAATGTTAACTCATATAGTGCCAAAAAGGTCTACAATGCATTGCTTCTGTATGTACTCAAGAACACCAAAAGGGTTAATCTTTGACATGCAACAGGCACGGTGTGAAAAACAGGGTGTCCGGATTGACTGCTTGAAATATTTTCATCCTTTAAAGAAAAATCAAAAAAATTATTTTTATTTATTTTGTTTCATATTCCAGAGGACGAGTCATCTGTAATTCATGTCAATTTGCCAAAACCCTGCCCCTGCCCACTATACAGCAGATGAAAAAGCGCTCACCCTGCGTTAGCAGTAATACGCCTACACAGACAGTACAAGTAAATAAATTGTGCATGGCCTTAAACATCCAAATAAGTGTAGCGGAGACTCACTCGATCTGGTTTCATGAACAAGTTATTCTGTTACAGGCATCACCAGCTCTCGTCTGTATGTTACAAAACCACAGGCAAAGGTCTCATTTTATTGACATTTGATTGCAAGTTCTCTGGTGCAAGGTCTCGCTCTGATGCTTAATTTTATATTTGGTGCTCCTATCCATGTACTGTAGCACTTCCTTGTGTATTATATTTCATCCCTTATGTGATGGTGCATTTTTAGTGTAAAGGTCAGACCATTTATTAGTGAAACAAGATCAGGTGCACAACGTTTCAGGGTATATTTAGGGAGTCTTATTGTAATATTAAATTGTTTATATGGTTATGGTGTGTGAGTGTATATCCCTCTCTATATCTCTTTAACGGTAGTGATGTTTTGAGACTTTTCCGACGTCAGCTAATTTTGGCACCAACATTCCTCCAGGACTAAGGAACAGATACATACAGTATCCCACCTGAAGGGGCTGTTTGTGCTCAGAAACATTGTGCATCTGGTATCGTTTCACCAATACATGGTCTTACCCAGTGGTGCACAAACTGGGGGGCACAGGATTTTCTAGGCGGAACGCAGCGGTTACAGAGGTCCAGCACTCTACTCCAAGGCATTTAAATTAAATTACGGGAAAGGCGTGAGGACCAACTTCTCTCACCTGCTCTAGAGAGCGGGTAAGAAGTGGGGCGCGAACAAATGTTTGTGCACTCCTGGTCTAACCTTCTTTAATGTGTATTACATGGTCCATGCTTTTACTGTAAATTGCTGCATGCAGTGTGATACTGGGAAAAAATTATTGTACGCAAAACAAGATAAACTCTTGACCAGGAAGATATTTCTGTACGTTATTCTGCATTTGCCCCTTATTATTTTTTTAATTAACCTTTCTGCTGCAGGAGGTCCAGACCTCTGGGATTTGTGATCACACCAGGAGCAACCACTTCCACGCTCCAGTCAATGTAAACAGAAATGTATGGGGCTCCTCCTCTGTTTCGATAGGGCTGACCATTATCTGCTGATCATGCCTTAGAACTGAGGTACTCAGCTTTCAGGATATCCCTGCTTTGGCACAGGTGGCTCAATCAGAGGCTCAGTCTTCGACCTGATGAATATGACACATTTTTGGAACTATGGCGGTGATACAAAATCTTGACATTACAAACAGGATAGAAGGAGTCCAAAAGCAGGTGACGACTGAGGAGCACAATTACATTTGTACATGTAAGTATGTATGGACCAGGTCATTGTGACTGCAATAATATCTTGTCCACCAGACTTCACTGGTGAAGAGGCAGATCCCTACAACCGTTTGAAAGGGTCCGATGATGTTGGGCACACTCCAATCTTACTCAAAATGGTGGTTGGTCCTCTAGCTGAAGAGCGCGAGTCCCAACAGAAAATCGCTCAGTAGACTCCAATAAAAGAACCTGTAACACTCAAAACACTTTAAAAAAGGAAGTAAAAAAAATCAACATTCAAAGCCTTTTTAATGATGCAGACAGTGCACGTTTCAAGGCGACCCCTTTGTCAGGTACAAACACATACAGGTACGTAACCTATATGTGTTTATACCCGACAAAGGGATCGCCCCAAAATATTGCGCACTATGTCAGCATCATTAAAAAGATTTAAATGTCTATTTGACTCCACATAAGTTTGCCAGTTTATTATTATTAATAATAATAATATATATATTTTTTTAAACAACTTTATTTCATATAGTGCTTTTCTCCCAATGGGACTCAAAGCGCTTCACAATTACAGAATAGTACGCGGTTCACAGCAAGTAGGAATTTCACAGTTTGACGTAATGAGGGGGGCGTTGTTCATGCAGGTGACAGAAATCCAAAAGGCTGCTATAAAGTAGCAGGTAGATTGAGTTGCCTTAATGAGAACTTGCTCGTCTGACGGAAAAAACGAACATTTTAAAATAGTCTGGAACACGTTTTGAGAACAGAAGCATCAGAATTCAATTACATTAAATAGCGTTGCAGGCCTTGAACAGAAACGTTTTCCAAAATCATATGAAAATCATGGAGAAACATCAGTGACAGTAACGGAGACTCACGAGCCTCGTGATTGCTGTCCCTTCCACTATAAACCAAATCTCAGAACCAACCAAGATGTTGTTCGATGGACAAGCAGAAAGCCAGTGCAGAGATGAGTCAGCAACAATAACACCATCATAGACAATCAAGAGAATGGACAACAACTAGTTGCCTTTGAGAACAAACCCAGTCTGGATCGGCCTGCAGCTACCACAGAGGAGCAGGTGGTTGTGGTGAGAATACAATATTTCAGTAAACAAATTGCAGAATGGGCTGCAGAGGCAGTTAATGTCAGCAAACCTTTCCAAAGCAGAAATGATACGGCCAGCATTAAGCACACTGCAAACGCTATGCACTGAGCAAGTATTCTGCACACAGCTTCCAGCAAAATAACCAAAAGTATCAGTGGCCAGCATAGCAAGGAAACCAAAAGTGCCACATAATGGTAAAGCCATCCACTAGTACGCCGCTGACATTGCAGGTGGCAGTATGCACCTCACTGTCAGCAGAGACCATGCTGTGACACATTGATTATTTTCAGCTGCAGGTCCAAATATTAGTTATTTACTGCCCTGGCAGTAAAGGCGTTGGTGAATGCTGGTGCCGTTTGATGAATACCTTGAACCCAGTCAAATCTGTAATCTGGGAAACCTCGGCCTGCGTCCAGAGCCACCCGTACCCCAGCTCCATTCTGTTTTATCTGAGCGGGAAAAGAACTTCTCGGGGGAATAGGCCAGGCAGATAGCGGGTTCCAGAGCAAGAGGTTTCCAGCAATAAATACACACAGTTGTATTTCTCTGAAACTATAATACCATCAATAAATAAAGAACTTAAATAGGATGAACCATATACAATTTATGCATCTTTATTGCCATACCTAATTTAATTTTTACCTACATAATTGTCTCGCTGTGTATATTTATCTCTCTCCCTAACATATGTATCCTTTTATATATCCATCTACAGATGTAGCCCACTTATTGTTTTCGGCACTGTGGAAAGTGACAGTAGTGAGACTTCCCTGATCTGGAGTCTTGTCGCAACAGGAGGTTCTGATCCGGAAGCATGGTCCCCGACCGTGGCAGCACCATTTCCAGACCCGCAGCTTTAAGCTTTTTCAGACTTGGCAACAGAGATCGTAAGTCTTACTACATCTGTACATCTCCATCTGTTTGTGCTCATCTTTATATGTATATTCCTAAATATTAATGAATCTATCTACCTTTCTCTTTACCTGCCATGCATGATGTATATACACATACACACGATATATATGTAATTATAAATAATTCTCTGTCTCATCTAAATATCTATTTATATTATCTCTTTACTTAAGATATTGTATGTTCTCTCCTTTGAGCGCTTTACCGTCTTACTCTTACAACTGCTCTCTCTTGCTTCACTTTCCCACTCAACCCTCCTACACTTTCACCATTTCCCTATATTCTTAATATTACTTCCTTATTCTTTGTTTCCACACTTCTGATCTCTCATCCTGTCCCCATCAGTCTCTTCTCTCACCTCCCCAACTCTCCCTGTCATTTTTAATACAGATCAAAAAAAGTCTCCTATAATTCTATTCCCGCTACCACAGCGCCAGTCTTCCCTAAGCCTGTCCCCTACCGGCTTTAGCAGATCTTCCCCCAGGAACCCAGGCAAGTTTAAGAATAAGATTAAATATGTTAAGATCTTATAACCATAGTAGTGGTAAGCCTACATGTGTACTGAAGCTGTTAGACATTGTATAACGGATTTACTATACAGTATAATGGTATTAAGGGGGAATACATGAGAACATGTATATTTAAGAGGGGTGAATATGTAACGCTTCAAAGAAAGTGGCACATGGTGTATGTAAGAGTTGTCAAGTAACCATTCTGGTCCAGCGAGGGTTGTCCCAGAAACATTAGAATGTTGTCCCTTGAATGGTAATGATGCCGAGGGGATCAGTTGAACAGACCGTTGGAAACAGGACTCAGACAGAGAGAAATGCATAAGATGACATGAATGTGAGGAATTGTCATGAAGTACCAATTAGTGCAAAGTCTTCATGCGGCCTCCCCTTGTGTATTATGTTGGAGGTGCCCTGCCTGTTACCTGGTGGATTTGATTGATCTTCAGAAGTATGCAGGACCGTACACCAGATGTACAAGGATTAAATGTTGCATTGTCTAATGCGGCTTTTATTAAACACTAGACAATGCATAAGAATTGGTAATTCGCTCATTATGTATGTGATGGCCAATGTGGCTTTCAGGTTTCTGAAGCACACTGTGAAATATCTTTACTGCACATGAGCTCCTACTTATAAACTTATTTATTCACATGTTAACACCAATTTTAAAAACAGAAAACTTTTTTTCGGGGTGGAGGGCGGGCTTTTATTTTTTTGCAGGACTATCTTGAAAAAATTGTAGGTAAAATCCTTATCAGTGGCATTTGGGGTTACATAAAATCACAGGCGGAAACGTGCAATTTCTTTCAGGAGCCAACTTTGCTGCCTAGAAATTGCGCACCTTCTGGAATGCTTGTAATCTTGGCTACGAGAGCGTTTTTCAAGACCAACTTGAAAATCAAGTTTAATCCTCCAGGTACTTGGCCAGAACCTGCGCGCACACCCTCATCACACTTCTCTGCCGTTCCCCATTTGCTTTAGCTTGATAACAAGAAGTACTCTGAAACAAAGTACTCCGACTTAACCTTACACTTGGACTGAAGTTACGAAACGAATATATATCAAATATCCTTTAACCGTTTCGGTGCCTGCTAAATAAAGTCTTTCTACATCACAGCCTCAAAAGGCCAACAGGAGCCCATCTATACTGAGGAAATGGAAAATAACAGCACTGAAAGAATCTTATTTACTACTCATTCAGGAGCCAATGTTGTATTGAGATTCATTACTAATTCATATGGCTTCTGTGAAGACTGCACATACCCTGTGCACGAAGGGAGGGGAAGGTTTGTGCTGCTCCAGTAGAAAATATTTCTGATCCAAGTGGTTCTTGTAATTGAAAGCTCTGAAATGTTGGACTTGAAATGTGTGTTTGAAGACTAAAGTATTTGGAGCAGATTGCAAAATACCCAGTTGTGTCAACACAAGATCCAGGAAAGCGGCAACAAATAGAACTGTCTCTTATCAGGCATTATACCATATACATTTCCAGCACGGTTGCTAAAAGGGGTGCGCAAAAACATTGCAGAAGCCAGTGGTCTAGTGCAGGGGTGCTCAACTCCAATCCTCAAGCCGCCCCCAAATGGTCAGGTTGTCTTGCTTGCTAAAATCTAAAGTAGCACGTAAACCAAGTTCCAATCTTCGTGTCAACTCCATGTGACCTTAACCAAGTTACATTGTCGCCCTACACTGATAACTCCGTGTCACGGGGGATTTGTGCCTTAAAACGCTTAAGGAAAATAAATAACTTCCAGAAAATGGTCTCGGCTTCTCCAGTCCTGTGCAGCTGAATATAGCACTATGTATAGAACAATACAAGACATGAACATGCAGCAATACGGTCCAAGACTAAAACAGTTCAGTGCCCTAAAAGCAAATGAGCTCCAGTATTGTTTACTGAATCCCTCCATTATTAGAGCTTCTCATTAACATTTGGGTTTACAAAAACATGACAAACCCACTGATACGTGTCACAAGCATCAGGCTTTATGTAACCCAGTGATACAACCTGCTAAGCAGGTCTCAAGAATTGTCCCATACATCAACCTCTGCAGCGGGGCCTGCAGTAAACAGGGTTCTTTATTTTGGGTGCTGACCTGTTAAGCACAGAGGCCAAAGCCTACTCCAACCTGGTAAATGTAATAAACACGTGAAAAAGGATAATGATGACATTTACAGACACAGCCTTCGATACATCCCATTATAATGTTAACAACGCTATCTTCTATATCTATAGACACTCCCCCAAAAGATGAAGTCACGTATTGACAATATAAAATGAACTCTGAGCATGATCAGAATGTTGCAATGTCCCATAAGGTGGTTTTCTTCTCACAGTCATCCTGATTCAAATGGATTGCAAGAACAAAATGTGTCTTTGGACAAGACAGTCCACTGTTTGACCATTGTATAAGGTTTAGATTCACACATGACAATCTCAGCCACCCTGAATGTAACCGACTCATTTCTTTCATACACGCCGACTCTACGGAACAGTTTACGCCATCTGGTGCCAGAAATCCAAACCCAACGTTTTTGATGATGGAAAAATGACGATTCCCTTTCATTTATACTGTCATTACAATTGCCAGAGCTGAATTATGCTATTACTTCGGGGCAAGGATCCCTCAAAATGGACATTTTGTGGCTTGCAGTCTTATAGCCCACTAATAGATCGAGAGCTTAATAGGTCAGGACCATCCTTCCTGTAATTAGAGGTAAATAAGGATTTTAATCAGTTAGTGTTTAGGACCTGCAAATTTGGTCATGCCTTGATGTGGCTCACAGGCTTATATGCTTTGGCCAAAGGGTTAACTAAATGACCCTTTCTCAAGAGATATATAGGTATTTCACAGTGTATTTTTGTCACATTGGATGTTGCTCTGGACTTCTTTGTTTCTTGCTTAATAGGTCTGCAAGCAATCGTAATGGTTCTAGAATTCCCTGAATTACATTTTTTTCAATCTGGAGGATATGATTGTTCTCTCTCCCCCCCCCCCCCCCCCATTCACCATCTCCTTTTAATAAAACTATTTGAGTTCACCTCTTCTCACAATACATTTCATTATGAAACCTCCCCTTCTTCTATTTATGCCACAAAATCCCTTTTGGACAACAATTTTCTATTTTGCATGGCAAATATATAAATATATCAAACGGGATACTTTGAAGTTGGGGCTGTAAAAGGTGTTACAAACTTCAAAGTGGTATAATAACTGCATTATACATGAGCTTTCAAAAGCACATGGGTTCCCTTTTCACATGTCTGAAGGGACCTACAGTATATGCATTCACCAAGGCTCATTTCAACATGCCGGAGCAAAGCACTGCAGCCATCTGGGTCACTCTCTTATGTTGGGGTACGAATAATGCAGAAGGGGTTATCCTTTAAAATAATTATTTAACACTTTTGCTGTCAGAAGTGTCTGCAACACATTTTTTTGTTCCTCTGGAAGAGAGGAGGTTGCAGAACAGTTCCACCTACTTTTTTTTGAGGTGAGGGAGCGGGCAGGGATGAACCCCCAATTTTTACTAAGGGGTCCCCTAGAGCCCAAACCACTATTTTCAGCTTTGGAGACCTCACGGCCCCCGAAATACTTACCGGTCAAGTTATCAAGTTTTTAAAAAAATTCACTCAGGGGAAACAAAATGGCTACTACATTGGCTTTTGCTTCCTATTGGACAGCCACTTTTCTCTCCTTTAAAAACCAGTTAGTAATACCGGTAACTTCGCCAGTAAGTATCACGGGAGCCGGATTGGATCCCGACATTGAAAACCAATGCTGTACAGCTCTGCTTCCAAATCGGGTAACAGAAATGGAGGCGGTTAGCTAGCTGGATTGCTCCTTTACGTTCATTATCCCGGTGCCAAATATTTAACAGTTTGCTGAGAATTGCTAGTAAATGATGTTCTTGCCCGTTCTACACCATGCCCGTGTGTACATCAGTTTTAGTGAAGGTAAACCTGAAAGTTACACTTTTATCCTAAACCAGGTACCATACCCAAATTTGAAAAGCTTTTCCTCTCAACCAAGGCAGCCCACAGCCAAGGCAATCATATTTTGAATGAAGTAGCTTGCCAGAAAAGTGCATGTCTTCCGATAACACACAAGTGAGGTCATCTTGGTACCAGGCCAAAATCAACAGACTCCCGTTTCTGTTCTATGCCTCTGGCGACACAGAAACCACTCACAATCTCCTGAACTTTCAAAAAAAAGTCCACGCAGAAATGAGGAGATCTGACTGTATTGCGCCTGGTGGATTTTCTTCGTGACATTGCAGTGGAAATATGTGCGGCACTGCATGGACTGGGAGTTATCAAGACAGGGAATTTCTTTACCTTGTAAACAAAATTGTGACAGGCGGGAGATAAAAGCGCCGTGCACAAAGGCGATACAACCTGTTCTCACACAGGTTCTAGCGCTCAGTGACAATCCCAGGAGACCTCACCCAGGAGAAACATTTAACTACTGGTTAAAGTGGGGGGGGGGGGAGTTTTTCAATGAGAATATTGATGTATTTCATTTTCAGATATTTGCAAAAAGAAAAAAAAGGGACTATTTTTAATGCACAGCATGTCTCCCTCATAACAAATTTTAAAAAATAGCCTGTTATTTTGAGAATTCTAAAACGGTAATATTATAAGACTGCTTTAAACACGTACATTTGGACATTTAAAAAAAAACTGGCAATCCTCAATATTGGACCTCGTGGGGTGTGGGGCAGTAACAGATGGCTTTTAGATTTAGACCTTAACCAATGTAATATATAATTCAGACAGTAAGGTGAAAAGATTATGTGAATTGTGAGGTAGGGAAAAACGATTTTGTGCCTACATTTGTTTGGCAGATTGGACATTTAACCGGTATGCTTTAGGACAAATCTACTTAAAATAACAATATTACCATCTTACATCCAACATGTAATGCAGTTAAATAAATAGGCATGAGAAAAGAATTATCCAGCAGAATGTATTCAGTTTACAAATATGACTTCGGAATGCTCATAGCTTTATTTCTGGGGCACGCATACAGCCACTGACCATGTGCATGTAATTGTATTTACCAACATTTCCATTGAACAAATACTATACTGTACAGAGCAAGCGCTTTCACCTTACTACAGAATACATGCAAAGCAAACAGATGCTTACGAGGTCATCCTAAATCTGGTGGCACATATGTTTCTGGGTTGGAATAACTGGAAACCACATAAAGTTTATATTTGGATAAGGAGATATTGATAGTTATTCGTATGTTGCATGGACACATTATTAATGTTAACATTCATTTGGCAAATAAATGCATTCCAAGACTAATAATACATAACCTTTAGTATCAGGAGTGTAATAAACAAAATGTATTTCATTGATCAAAAAAAAATTGTGTGACAGCCCATGATGATTTTCTATTATAGCAGAATAATAGAATGGTGTTAACATATTTTATATACCTTCCCCTTCTGGCCATGAACGTTTACAAGATGGGATTGTTTTCGTATTTCATAGCTCAGAGTACAATGATGTGACGTGTCACATAATTATATCCCAATAAAATGTGGTTTCAAATGAATTTGTTTGAAGGGCAGAAGAACATTTTAACCAGCCATTCACTTTGAGATGGCCACCATTGAATTAACTGTAGGGAGGGGGTGTATGTATTCTTCAAAACAATCCAGAAGGGCAAATAATGACACTGGAAATGTTAATTCAGGATATCGATGCTCACCAACAAATGCCTGGATTGGTTGAACTCATTTGCTATGTACGAGCTCAAATCTAGAAGAAACAAAAATGAGCCAATAGCAAGAAATCCCAGTTGTATGCATGCCTCAAGCAAGACCATGTGGAAGTATTGCACTTCTCTGTATTGTTCACATGTTACATATGCCTTTTCATGCGTTTTGAAGTTCCCTGCTCCTCCAAAACGAACACACTTTGGGCATAATAATAATAATAATAATATTTCAACATCCACATAAACCTTTTTCTAGCTCTTCCGGGTGTTTCCACCCCAGCCTTTCACACTCACATTGCTGTAAAGTAAAAACACAGAAGCAGCTCTCCTTTTGGTCAGCTACTTTCCCTGGGTTAAATGGGACACAGCAGGTTTATGTTGTGGTGCATTTCAGGGAAAGTTGGCCCCGTGAGAAGTGCTCAAAGGTACCTCAAAACCAGCAATTTGTAAACGTGCAGTGAAAGAAAACAAACAAACGCTACACTCCCATCAGGTCCAACCTTGTATTTCGAAGCCCAGAAATATTATTACTGCTTTTTTAAAATATGGTCACAACAAACAATATCTTCATGTAAACTACGCTTCTATTTTACATGAAAAAGATTTGAGATGCGTGCTAATGTAATTTTCTTACAAAAGGTATTACAAAGCATTGTACATTTTCCCTTTTTTATTTTTTAATGAGGGCTTTTGGCTGTATTATTAGAGCTTATGTCGAAGAGGAGACTCATACAGCCCACCAGATAACATAGCCACAAGTCATCAACCAAACTCACCATGGAAATGTAGTTCTAATGCAGCAAAAATGAATTTCATGTTACTAAATGCTGTTACTATGATAACCTACTATAACATTTGTGAAGACACTTGAATTGTATTAGTTTTCAAGGTCATACTAGCTCATTAATTTAACCGTGGTTATGTTGCTCCATGAAAAGGTATTCAACGTTTAAGTAATACAACATTTTTTGTGTCACCACAACTGCCTAAAAAAAAAATCGATAGATTATTCAAGATTAGATGGACCTCTGTGTGCAATTTTTAAAACCCAGAACCGAGATGTACCTCAGTGGCAAAAGCGGTTAACATCTTGATTGGTTGACGATCCAATAAATAGTATGGTTAGGTTAAACAAATAGGTTAGAGTAGAAGCTAAAACAGAACCACCTCATTCTGAAAGATTGATTTAAAAAAAAAAAAAAAAAAGGATTTACAAATAGATCTTAGTCAAACTAATTCAGGGCATGGAGAGACACACGATTCCATAAAAAAAACCTTATTCTCCTTGCTCCCCTTGAATTAGTTTTGATGAGTCTGAGATGAAACTTCACTTTCCTCAATTTTCGGCAAGATTGTTTATATACATATTTACTGTATTTTTCAATAACTAAAACTCTGGTTTCTTTTTTTCATTTAGATAGTTGCTTTGCAGTATTCTTACTTTAGATGATATAGAGATAGATAGGATATAGATAGATATTCATAACTTAATTACACAGAACTTATGTTTGTTAATATCTTAATATGCAAAAGGATCCTTTACTGTTATACTGTAATGTATTGACACCTATTATACATGTACTTCTGTTTTGTTCAGAAAATCAATAGACATAATATATGCAGAGTAAGATTGTGTGAAGTTAAAATAAAGAGCATCTAGATTTGGGGTGTAGGGCAGCAACCTTTTCACGCATACCAATAAATGGGCACAATGATTTGTGCCAGTCACTGTCCTGCTGCTCCCCCACTGTAAGTACCTGCTTAATAATATTTTACTGCTACATAACTGAATATATATGTTGTCTCTGCTGCCGCATTTACACTAAGCCCACCATCTATAGTGACAATATTCAATAGCGTCTTGCAATTCAATGTCTTAATCGTGCTTCCCTACATAAATATGTTGCCTGAATGCACATACAGATGCTAATTAACACAGCAACCTCTTCATTCCCTGGGGGGGCCTACAATGCAAACGTACTGGCAGTGAAGAGTTAATTAAAAGCTGTGGAAGCGCTAACGCAGCAACTTTGAATGGGAGTATGCAGAAATGCCTACAGGCGCCTTTAGCTCACTCATTTCTTAGAAATACATCTTAAAAAAAATAAATAATAATAATATTTTGTCCTCCGGTAAATTTCCAGGTTCTTCTGTTCTCTATGGATGCCGCAATATAGATTGACAACATTATTAAGATGTCCTCCTACATACATTAACAATGTTTCTGAATGGTAACCCTTAGAAAAATACTAACCGTTTGGAATACACTTAGCTCCATAGCTGAACATATACTTTTTTTGCTACAAGACAAAGATCTACACCTACAGGAGTCTCTCATTTCCATTCTTAAAAAGTATAGGCTCCCCTCACGCCTACCAAACCGAACAATTATAGCAAAGACTTGTACAAGGAGTTACCCTATATTGACTCCTGGAAGTGTGAATAAGTCATTCAAAGCAGGCAAGAGAGGTCGGCACCTATATTAATTTGGGAGCTCCAATCATATCTCCAGTCTTTTTTTCCCCACATAACAATGTGCTGCTTCTGGACTCGTGTCACGTTTATTTTCTTGAACACACTACAATAACCGAACTTGCAATTGAAAGGTTTCTCATTTATAGTGTGTAATACTGTATTATCATATATGCAGGTTTGTAATCATTTGGCTCAAAAGAGATTGGTGCAGAAATATGGAAATGTCAGGATTAGTTGTGGCACAGATTTTGGCTTTCTGGTCAGCATAGTAGGCTTAATGGAAGGAGTGATGGGAGAAGGAGTGGCTCAGTGAGTAAAGACACTGACTGGCACCGAGTTGGGAGCAGGGGAACCTGGTTCAATTCCCGGTGTCAGCTCCTTGTGACCTTGGGCAAGTCACTTTATCTCCCTGTGCCTCAGGCACAAAAAAAAAAAAAACAGAGTGTAAGCTCCATGAGGCAGGGACCTGTGCCTGCAAAATGTCTCTATAAAGCACTACATAAAACTAGTAGCACTATACAAGAACATGCTTTAAAAATAATACTAATAATGAGAGGAATGAGCAATGTAACAATGACTACTACTTTAGAGATTGACTTGAACCCACTTTATATACCCAAGACTATTATTTTAACATCTGCCATTCTCCCTCCACTACTAAAGTAGCAATAATAACTATACAGTAAGTATGCATGTCAACATTCCGCTATGCGCCTCAATTACAGTGCATGGTTATTTAGTGTATGTCTTATTTGCCCAAATGTATAGACAGTATACAAAGTCATCTACAGTTCTCTCACTTAGCACTAGCACACAACTGTCAGGAAACAAAATATGTCTGGTGACAACTGTGATTCCATTCGGTAACGCACACAGAGAAGAGACAGTGTCCCAGTTAGTGCTATTCTATGCATGTCCTGTTATGTGTTAGCAAACCGCAATGCAGGCACACAGGTGTGTCTCACTGATCATGCAATGCTACTCAAGTCTAGCATTTAGCACCTCCTTTTGAAAGGGAATAAAACATTATGTTGAAAATACATATGCATAACACTGGGCCCTTTCTACCCTCCAAAAAAATTGCTTTTGAAAAGGCTGCACACATGAGACATACTTCATTCTGAATGGAACAGCCAACATAGAAAATATGGTTAAAGGTTACTCTTGAAAGCCGTATAGATTGTATCACTTTCAAAATAGTATAAGGTAATAGCATGAATGATGTGATTATATCAGCTACCTGAAGCAGAGAGTATATTATAATTCAGTATGTTGCAGCAATCTAATCATTATGCCCAAGTCTTTCACCAAACAATTATGCATGGTTTACAAAAGACCATTTTAATGTTGGATATAAAAAAGGCACTTTTAAACAAAAGCAAAGAGAAAACACTCAGCCTAATGGCTTTCTATTCTGCACTGCAACACTTGGTTGGCTATGATACATTCCTGACAGATCACACAGCCTTTTAGCATTGCTCTTAATAAGGTAATCTGCCACATCAAACTTACAAATCCATTTATATTGATTTTAATTAGTACATCAATAACTGACCACTGATGAGCCCCAGGCTTCTTACCCTGACCAGAAAATAATAAAGAACTCCAGGGCTGTCCCACAAATATATTTATCCTGCAATATTGTGTTAGGAAATAATGAATGTGGATGTCACTATCGAACCCCACCATCATTATCTTGCTAATATTTTTGTCTCCATTATTATTTTAATACGTTTTTCCTCACCTGTTCTCTGAACTACAATTTACGTGCTTGGTTCCCGAACACAGGGATATGGGTTGGGTAGAATTGGTGAAATTCTATGGACAAGGTATTGGTTCCGAAACACACCATACACCATTTAGTGGTTAGTTTAATATGGACATAGGCCTTTAATACTTACTCGCTTCTCATTATTGTAAAGATGAGAATAAGACATTCAATAGAATGCGTGTCACAACTAGTCTGTTTCGTTATTACTATTTTTTTGTCATTATTATTGGGGGGGGGGGGGCGGGAGAGAAACCTGGAAACAAATTGAGGTAAAAGCCGTGTTGCCTTTAATTAAGAAACAAGTTCAGCTATTATATTGAATATAGTCATTTATAAACTGTAGCCAAAAATCACCAGAATTCAATTAAAAATGATCAGAGGCTTCAAGGATGAAAGGCGTTTTACATTGCTTTCTTTTTATTCTAATTTATACTCCTAATCATGCTGTAAACAACCTATTTCCAAACATGACAGCTTCTAAGTGCCCTTAAATTGTCTCTAGATTCATGACTATTCATTATTTGAACAGTTGTAACATGGCGCACAGTATTCATAGAATACAAAGATTGCTTTATTTTATATCAACACATCCTAGTTAACAAATTCCTCTTAATTGTGTTTGATGGATGTAGAGCATTGAACAAAGGGATTTTTTGCATTTGTGTTTATTCTACACCTTCCTTTGAATCTCTACAAAAGCATATTTAAATCATTCAAAATATATTCAAGACCCAATATTTTGGAGCACTAAAGTCACTACACTTCTATCATTTAACACACACACACACACACACACACACACACACACACACACACACACACACACACACACACACACACACACACACACACACACACACACACACACACACACACACACCTTTTAACTGAATGAGACCTAGACTGATGGTGTGTGTGTGTGTGTGTGTGTGTGTGTATGTGTGTCACACACAAATGTAGCAGTTTAACGTATTGTTAAAGAACATGCACTTGCCATTGAAAGGCTTTTGTTCAACAAGACCCGTGTGATCAAATTGTCCCTTTCAACACTGGTTTCAATAAAACCTACTGAACATCATCATCACTTTGACCTTGGTAAGGAAGAATTAAACACTTTTCACATCAGGAGAAGAATTATAAACTGTTTTTCTTTCCCCAAGGTCTTCATTTTTTGGAAGACCTCAATTACAGAAACATTTTCTACGCAGTAAAATATAAAAGTAAACGACAAAGGCTTAGAACTGTTAACCTAACCTGAAATTGTACAACTGGCCTGCAAGAAATTGACAATTCATATTCTGTTGAACATATACAGATACGAAAGCACAATTGTTGTTTTGTCAAGATACAGTACGTTATATAGAGTGAGTTAATGTGCAAGCATTCGCACTGGAAATCTGGGATACATGGACATATGTTGCAATATTGTGTAATAAATACCAAGGCACAGACCACAGGGCGATAGATACACACTTGTATAATAATGGGATAACATGCAAGGCAGTATTTAAGTAATATTCCCTGAAGAACAAGGCCCGAAGCGAAGCCGAGGGACTTTAACCCAGCCAGGGCATTATTGACCAGTAATGCCCTGTTCTGAGGGTATTATTACTATCATAGGCTAAAATGTAGGCTTATTTTATTTTTAACATTTTTTCATAAAAAAGATACACTTTTGTAGTCATATTGATTTTTATCAGCAGCATTATTGTCTACATTCTTTTGCTTTTACTCAAGTTTATTAAAAGGAAATTGTAGATACACAGCCCCCTCTATATAAACACACACACACACGGCAGACCCCCCCCCTCTACATACACAATCTGCAGTCCGCCCTACAAACTGCGTCTGTAGCCCCCCCCCCCCCCCTCCTCCACCCTCTACACAAAAAACACACACGCCGACCCCCTGCAAACACACACACACACACACACACACACACACACACACTGCACCCAGAAAACACACACTGAAGACACTGTAGCCCCCCCCCCTGCACCCACACACAAACCAACAAAACAGACTGCTGCCACATCTACATCCACAAAACACACACCAACAGCCCCCTCCCTACATCCACTGCAGCTCCCTGTAAACCCCCACACACCAACAAAACAGACTGCTAACCCCCTTTACACCCACAAACTGTTCCCCTCACTCCTGTGCTTAACTCTCTACAGGCAGGGTGGGGGACTTGATGCTGCCTCCTGTCCAATCACCTCCCCTATCTAAGCGCCGATCTCACTCTTTGTGAATGAGAACTGAAAGCGGATTGGCTGAAAAACTTGGCAGGGTGCCAAAAATTACAGGCTATTACCGATTGGATAATGCCTGGAATTTTAACCCGAGAGCAGGGATTTCAATAATGCCCAGAACTTAACAGTGAATGTGTATATGTGGTGTATACACATACAAATAACAGTATTATGGCTGTGGTCTCTATTAGTTACGCACACTGACGCAGAGTGAATAAAAACAATATATATATAAAATAACCTTTATTGTCCGAGGCCTTAGGCGTGTAATATAGTGCACGCGCAACCATGCGTGTTAATTAGAATTGGCTGTGTCCAGGCCTGGCGTTGTATACTTGCACAAGTACATGAAAATTTATATTTTCGCGCTGCTGCCGCACCACATGACGCAGCCAAGCCAATCACAGCGCTGCTATCGCTGTGACATCTATAGCCAACCCCATAGCCGCGCATGCCACTGCTTACAACATATAAATGAAACGCGCGCGCCACGTGCATGCGCAGCGCCTACTATATAACAAGCCTTAGGCCGAGTACCCGCTGGCGCTGACCCCGCTCATGCTTTAGGCCCGGGCCGTAGAGGGGGGGAGCCGGGCTGAACCGTGCGGACGCTGAGGCTCGCCTGCAGAAGCTGTGCGATTCCACGCACATACAAGCGAGTCAGCGATCAGAGGTGGGGGGAGACTGAGGGAGGCGGGGCAGTGACGTCGCTGGGCCAATCGCCCGCGACGCACTGACGTCGACGTCACGGCGCAGACGTCACGGCACCGTGACGTTGACGCAGCCCCACTCTCATTGGAGGTTTTCAGCCGACAGCGCACTGAAAAACTCCAAAGCCTCCGCACGCCTGCGGACGCTCGCGTGAGCCCCCTCTCAAGGCATCCTCATTGAGGATGCAGGGGCTGAGCGTCCGCACGCCTCAGCACGGCCTGTCCTTGTATGAACTCGGCCTTAGAGTGGTGACGTCACCAACTCTCCAAGCATGAGCGCCGGGTGTCTTGTCTATTTTGCAAGCGCGCGTGTGGGGGCATAGGGGCATGTTAAGTGCGCTTCAAAAAAATAATTTTGTCTCCCCCAAGCTTGGGTGAGCGTGCGTGCCCGAGCGTGCGGTGACGTCAACAAAAGGATTAAAAGAAGTAAAAGCGGCAAGCACCGCGCACACTCGGCCTTAAACACACGTGAGGTTGCAGAACCAAGGCCACAAGTTATAAAACAGTTTCGTTAGATTAATGGACTTGCATTTCTTTGTTCCTCAAGCGCACATCTTCCTATTGCTTACACAAGCAGCATATACAGTAACCGCTAGTACTTCCATAGCCAATACTGAGAGAGGAAGTCATTGAATCCTGGATTTCCTGCTTGAGGTCGTAGCCAAGAACTTCAAGACTTACAGTGGATTCGGGAACTGACTCATAGTGATTCATGGTTAATATAACGACTGTAATATGTCTCTGATCATGGGACTTTGAAGCTAGTCTGAATGGAGCTCCGTCTCTTGTTGAAAACAAAATACTACATTTCTGAAATGTGCATTAAAAAAGACCTTCTCATACTAAATTATTGTTATTTTTAAGGAAGCAAAAATGTACACTTTTACATCTACATGTTTTAGTGCAGTTTTCATATGATGAGATTAATTAATGGACAGGGAGCTGCAATAAATAGTCTGCTCCTATAATGAAGGGTACTGGAAGCAGTTGTGGTGATGTGTGCAGCAGTCATTTGGTTATCACTGCATTAAATGGCATAGAAATTATACGGTATGAGATACATTTATACCCTAAAAACTAAAGCTCCATCCCTTTATGGGGGGCTGGCGCGTCACTAAATATGACATCATTTTGTATTACATAATACTAAATGTGTGTCAACCAAAATGTTTTTTGTAACATTTTTACAGCTTTCACAGAAAGAAAATTCATTGTGATTAGTTTAAAAAACAAAAACAAAATATTAATGGCGGAGGAATTAGAGCATCATCCCTATGAGGCTTCTTCATTAAACTGCGATAGTGCCAAGCAGGGCACTACTGCACGGAAGTCACCATTGCAGTCAATGGGAGTTTCCATACAATATTGCCCAGATCAACACACACTGTTTAATGTACAACCCTCTATGAGTGCCATTCTGTTAGACACTTGAGCAAAAAATGTATTTAGTACAAGTTATGCTCTCTTTAAAAAAAAAAAATTAAAAAAAAAAAAAATTAAAAAAAAAAAAAATTAAAAAAAAAAAAAATGATGTTACTCTTGTTTAGCCCCTTCCCAAATACAGAAGTCTCTACATGCCAAGCCCTCTACAAGCGCTACAAAACAGCAAAAGCAAAGCCACATTTATAGACCAAAACTACACAAGGTTTGGCCACCAATGTATTAAAACATTGGGCCCCATATTTATGAAGAGCCCCAAGCCATATAAAACCTGGCCATTCAAATGGTCCATACAATATAAAAGGTGTCTCCCTATACCGGAAAGTATTTTACGGAACCCCCCCATTAATCTGCCAATCGGGGATCCTGATCAAGTCAACTAATCAAATGTCTGTTAGGGCTGGACCCCGCTGGTTACTGCAGCTCCCGCTGTGGCGGACGCTGCAGGGACGAGAGCCCTCCCCTCAAGGGTCCCGGCCCGCTGCGAGGGGGGGCCACAGCGCTGTGGCGCGAGTTGCTCCTGCTCTCAATGCTCTCTGCCGGATGATGTCATGGCCACGCACCCCCCTCCCCCCCGGTCTTTTGGCCTGCAGCTCTCTGCAGACCGGGGAATCGGCTGCACGCACCGCCAGTCTCGCGGGCGCGCGTGCAGCGGCGGTACTGGAGCCTCAGCAGGGGGGTGAGTCAACTTGGTGGAAAGGAGAAAAAGGGACTACTTATACCCCTCAAGACCTCCTGGAGTTTTAAAACACTATAAAAAAAGGTGAAGATCACGTTATCTTACCAGCAGTAGCCAGTCATTTATTTTCAGTCATATTCTATAGATAAAAAAAGAAGAAAGATTCCTGCGCTCCTACCAATTAGGCTAAAATAAAATAATAATCTCGTGAGAAAGGGTAATTTTGTTAAACCCTTTGGCCAAAGCATTTATAAGCCTGCATGCCACGACAAGGCATAACCGTATGCAGGTACCTACACTAAATATATGTAATAATTGTCCCATGGACTGGTGAAGAAATGTGTGAACGCCCTGAAGTGGTTAAATAAAACATAAGCTTATGCGAGTAGTGCAATTAAAATCTGGCTAAAGCCAGTAACATAGTTACCTTACTGTAGAGGTAAACGGTGGGTGCACAAATTCCTTAAAGTGAATATAATAACACTTACACATATTTCTGTCAGCCTTATACATTCAGCTCTTCAATAGAGGGTGATGTCCAGACTGACACTGGGGTGTATTGTAACTGCACTAATAGGAAAATTGGTAGGGGCTCTGTAACTGCTATATAAAGCAGAGGAGCCAATAAACCTACCCCTATGGCCCTATAGATAAGAGAAATGACTTGTTCTAATAAGAGGGGAGGTGGACTGTAACTCTGCCCACCACCCCCTAATAACATAGCTGTCTCTTTACACAACATGGATCTGATGACAATAGGAGGTGGCAGCCAAAGGGGAAAGAGGGTATCTCAGGGAGGGGGGAGGGGGGAGAGAAAGAAGAGGGGCCCTGGTGTGGGGGGGGGGAGGGGTGTGTTGTGTGGGGGGGAAGGATGGGTGTTGTGTGGGGGGTAGGGAAAGAGGGGAAAAAGGGGGGGGGTTGTGTGGGGGGGGAGGGGGTGTGTTGTGTGGTGGAGAAAGAGGGGGGAAAGGAGGGGTGTTGTGTAGGGGGGAAAGGGGGTGTGGTGGGGGAGGGAAGAGGGGGAACAGGGCATAAGAAGATAAATGGCTGGTGAAATGGACACCCAAAAACCATGTTGGTGCTAAAGACAGGAGAGAAAAAGAATGCATAACATTTAATTTAACTCGAGTCTTCAGGTTCAGGCTCATCCATAACTTTTTTCTGCAGTCCGCCTAACCCTTTCAGAAAAGGTTTTTACCTGTAGTCCGAAAACCAGATTAGTCCAATAGAAGGTACCACAACCTGAAATATAGGCAATTCTTAACAGAAAATGTGGCTTTTTGCCCTTTTTGGACTGATAGAAATGTTCATGCACTTTCTGTTGCTTTAACCCAGTAGGCTGCGCAAATAAATATTGTATTCCATATAAATCCACTTTCACCCCAAAATATGATGATATTTCACACTGTTTTTCTATTTTAAAGTAATATGGATGTGAAATAATATTTTTGACAGCTTTTTGATGGCCAATACGGTTTTATTTAAACAAAACAAGTCAATAACCAAAAAGAACTTGCTTAAAAAAACCAAAAAAAAAACATGCTGGCCCTTCATTTCTGACACTGGGAAGTAGAAAGCCGCTTTGTATCCTTAACTATGAAACAAATGTTACAATCAGCAGAGAAAGCATTTAGAATTTATACTTCTGGAATCTCATTGTAAAAGTCATTTTAATTACCGAGATTCTTGAACTCTTACAAACAGCCATCCTTATAAATGACTCACCGAGATTCTTAATTCACTATACAACTCCGGTGTATTATTTTTTTTTTAACTTTCATACTTACAACAACAACAAAAAAGAAGAATATAGCAAATCTTCATTGTAGACTTTTAACGGTTACAACACTTTCACAGCGCTATAAAACAATAGGATATCTGATGTCACAGTAGCGCCCTAAACACATGGGTACAAACTGGATACAATGAAATACAATAGGACCGACTGCCCAAGCGTATTAAAATCAGAATCAAATAGCTCTGTTCCAAATCCTAACATAGCCGAGTTTCTTAGAAGTGCATGGCAGGTGGGATGATGTTTATATTTAGTAATAAATGGTGCCCTTCAGCAGACAAATAACTCCAGCAATATTTTAATCAACAGTTGAGTGTGGAGTTGCTGCTGTTGATATCCATTATTTAGAAATGAATGTATAATTCGAGACCAGCTGTGAAAAAGGAGGGAATGTTTACATTGCCCAAATTATGCACAGCTAAAACACTGACAGCTTGCACAGATCGCTGACAAGTGCTACCAATATTCTCAGCTTTTGCAGATTTTTTGCTTGCAATTCTAAACCAATTACGTCGATTAGGACCACTCCTTCAGACCAGCATAAAATGACAATGGGGTTCAAGTGATATTTAAAAAGTAGGAGTTCATGTCCAGGGAGGGATTTTTATTTATGCACCCAGACGAGAGCTGCACCTCCCGCTCAGTCAGGTTTTCAGGATATCCCAGCTTCAGCACAGGTGGTTCAATCCGAGGCTGATTAACCCTGCTTCAGCACAGGTGGCTCATTCTGAAAACCTGACCTGTTTGGGATGAGGCTGACGAGGACTGGAGTTGAGCCCCCCCCTGCTCCAACATCCGCATAAAACCAAGGTTTTTCTTGATTGTGCACTTGCTGCAGCGTATAAGGTTTTGGCCAATTGGGTCCCATGCCATGAGATTTAATCCACCATACGGATCCCCCCAGCCGGGGATGCTACCAGAGGCACCATTCGAGGTAAGCATCTCCGAAAGCAGGGGCTACGGGAACTAAAATTCATGGGGTTCAGCTCCAGAAACCCTCTGCTTACCACCTATTTAAAAAAAATAAAAAATAAAAAACTCTAGGCAGAAAAAAACGCTCCTTTAGCTGCCAAAGAGCCAATCGGAAACACCCATTTATTTAAAATTGGGCTGTTGCTTTAAGATTCTGCTTTGAACTTACATTACCCTTTCACGTTATTTTTTAACTCGTCCAAAAATGTAAAAGAAACACACACACACACACACACACACACACACACACACAAATTCCCTGAAAGTTTTAAAGCGCTGATTTATGCCAATGTCATAGATTAGAGCAGGAGTGGCCAACTCCAGTCCTCAAGGGCCACCAACAGGCCAGGTTTTCAAGGTTATCCTTGCTTCAGCACAGGTGGCTCAATCAGTGGCTTAGTCATAATGACTGAGTCACCTGTGCTGAAGCGGGGACATCCTGAAAACCTGACCTGTTGGTGGCCCTTGAGGACTGGAGTTGGCCACCCCTGGATTAGAGAGCGTTCGTGTATCCCAATAGTTATTAATTTTATTGCTGGCCAGAAAAGCAAAATTGGATACATTCCCTAACACCTACAATCTCGCAATTAAACTAGTTCTCGCTTATTTGCAGTGTGAAATGATGTCCGTTTTAATCTAAGGGAGAGGACATTTTTTCAAGAAATGTGCCACGTATGTATAATAAAAAAAAAGGGGGGGGATCTCTTTGGGTACAGCTGTTTTGTGTGTTTGTTCTTTTAATCTATCTAACAAACTAAATGGCTCATAGAAGTCCATTCAAGGGGTATGTGGTCAGGAATATTCCTTCCCCTACAATATTGTACATTACTGTAAACCATGTAATCAGGATATGTAGAAAGAAAGGAGCACAGCATCCGCATCAGTGGATCAAAAATAGATAGGGCAACTCCAGATGTAGTAAAATTGTGTTTATTGCACAATCAGCTTAGCAATGAAGGTGTAGGAAACACGCCAACATGTTTCATCCAACAGGACTTTATCAAGGGAGAGAAGTACACAAAAGTACAAAGTAGTTGTTTAGTCTGCGTGTGCACAGTGGAGTGCACTGGACTCAATGCAATGAGAGAAAAATGCTGTCTGAGGGGTGGATTGATAATAGCAATAACTTACACGGCCGTGTGCAAGTCAATGCCCCAATACAGTCTCTGTGGGACCGATACTTTCTCCCCAACTCTCCCATTCCTCGTGGTAGACGTTTTCCCCGTGGTGTGGAGATAGAGGTCCCCCGTATGCAGGATGATAAATACTGCATTATAAAACAGTATTTATTTTAAAAATGCAAGCACAGCAGTGGACTTGCATATAAAGCTGGACTCCGTCGGTGGTGGTAGCTGCTCCGATTGCCATGCAGCAGTGGCTTCCCTGCTCACCACGTTCGGTATACAGGGCTGGAACACGGTTGATCACAAGGAACTATGGTGGCCGCCGAGGATCAAAAAGGTAAACACTACTCAAGCAATGTGTTTCGCATCGATAGATGCTTCATCAGGTTCGGTCATACATTAAAGCAGCAAAACATGTAAAATCGTATAGTTTTGTTTTGTTTTTTAAATAAATCAGTTCTGTAGTATTAGATAGCTGTTTTGTTTTTTGTTTTTTATTCAACTCTTAAAGTTGCAGTTCAAGCGGTCATTTTCTCCCCCATTCATTCATATGTGCATCAATACAATCTACTCCGACAAGTTTCTGATTGATCCGTTCTCCTGTAATTGATCGCTAAAATTCGGCTGGGGGTTCACTAAATGCATCTTGGGTCCTATTCTGCTGCACTGACAGCCAAGGTTCTGTGAGGAAGATCATGTGACCAGGCAGGCACTAAATCTAATTGGTTCACTGCTAGAGAGAGGGCAGGGCTCAAACAGGTGATGCTGTTTCAGAAGGGGAAAGGGGTGTGACTTTGCATATGGTTTCTATAGGAACACAAATGCCTGTTACATTAGAATACATTAAAAATGTCTTTAAAATTGTTTTTTTTTATTTTAATGCTACAAGTATTTTCTCGCAGTACAGAGCGGATTAAAAAAAAAACATGTAGGATATTGCTTGAACTGCAGCTTTAAATGCCATTATTAATGAGTTTTAACGTATGCTTTGATTTCTATAGCAGGTTTTAACCCACCTACCAGCAGTGCAAGATATTTGCAACACTTTCCTGTTTGGGATCATTTGTTGCCAAAGTTCCCAGCAGTTTGAGCTGTAACAATAGACAACATAAGGGATACATTGTAGCTGCTGAGTCACACTGACTGAAGCAGCCATTATGTTAGGCACACAATCAGAATGTGTACAGATTTATAACAGGAGCACCAAACGATTGCCAGCTTGGTAAGAATGTAGAATTATACATTGTCACATGCTTTACATATATAAATAAGTGTGAGGGGGGGGGGGAGAGTTGGCAAGTAGTATTGCTGCTTTAAATAAATAAACATGCATTTGCTTTTCACAACAGAGTTAAGGGGGAAAAAATCAGTTACAAGAAAGAAAGGACAAAGAATGGTCAAAGTGCAGTTTGCTGGCAGTCATTCTATGGCTGCAGTTCTGTGGCATAGTTACTTTGTAATGACGTAAGTGGCTCCCATCCAGCCTTTCCTTTGGTTGTATTTACCACTGAAACTTCCACTATGCAGCAGACTATAATCAAAATTCCCTTTGTGAGAAGGACATTCTTTTTACCTCCGGGCAGGGGATTGGCCGGGAGTGAGTATAGTAAACTGGCCTCCATGCATGGTGGGTCCTAAAAGCAATAGTATGTAGTGCAGTAACCCCTTGTAAAAGGTGGGGTCGTGGGGGGAGTCATTAAAAGCCAGGCTGCAGCTCAAGATTCTTCTTAACCTTTCAGTAGGCTGCCATATCCAGCAGACTCCTCAATCGTGGTCAATTACATCTAATAGGTTTGTTCCTACTATACCGTTTACCGGTGAAATTAAGATTTAGTGCCCAACAAATGGTTAGTATAAAATCAATAACATACTACATTATATTCTCTTTCCTCTCCCCCCCATCCAAGAATTGCACAAGACAAGGTGCTCTCACAAAGCTTCAAACCAGGCTCCCACTTCAAAGGTTAGCATTATTGCAAAAAAACAAATTATGTCTTCATTGTTAAACGTGTATGCATTTAAAAGCTAAATCAGGATCACTCAAGTTTGGTTCTGAGAAGAAACTAAAAACCTGAAACGGAGAGAAAGATTAGTAGGCTTAGTAAAAGCACTGCCTTCCAAGAGGATGAACCAGCTTCAAATCCCAGGGTTACGTCTCCTGGTTCTGTGCTAATCACTTTACCCGTCAGTGAACCCAACATTATATTGTAAAGCTCTGTAGGGCTTGTGCCTGAAGAATTCAATCTACAGTGCCTTATTACCATGCAACGCTACTGTACATGCAGAAAATTATTCTATCAAAATGCTAATAATTACAAGAAAACAAAAAAAGGTAGAGACAGTTAAACTGCACTAGCTGAAGTGAGAACCATTCATCCTTTTACTGCAAGAAAAAGCCATTGAGTGACAAAGGGGTTAATGCTGTGTGTACAAACTCTTTCTGCAGACTAGCACCAACAAGCATCCCGAATGCCAAGGAAGATTGGACAGGAAACATAGTAACAAGTCACAGTTGTATTCATGGAAATGATAACTAGTGTTACCACTGTTGCAAAACGCTGTGAAAATTCCCTTCTGTAACCTGTCCATGCTTTATTATAGTAAATACTTTGAAAAGTCAGACAGAGCCAGAAACCCTACCCGCTGCCTTGTATGCTTTTCTCAGGTCTACTTCTCACCTGCGCTACTGTTCATTCACACGTGCAAAAAGGTGCAGCGACCAGTACACTGACACACACGGGAGGATGTTCACATTAAATTTAAAAAAAAAACAAAAAAAAACCGAAACATCTTCAATGTCACTTACAGAAAAGACGTGTCTGTTTATTTCTTGGCTTCAAGGCAACAGATAAACAGAATACTGCCGACTGAAAATGTACATTGTTTGCCATTACATACTGGCACCATTGGGATCTTCCTTCACAACTCAGCCCTGATCACTGCAACTTTAAAGTCACTACTGACGGTCATTCTACGGTTGGATAGAACACATTCATTATCAATCTACATAGTGTATGATCTGGCGCTACACGTTCTTATACTCTATTGGACCTAAATTGAAGAACCTTTGTAATATTAATAGAAGGCAATATGTCCAAAAAGAGTTTAAGAAAGGGGAAAATAAAAAATAAATAAAAGAAACTTGCAATGCTGAATATTTTGTATTGATTACATTTGTTTTAGATTTGGAATGCTCTACGCATTGTATCCAAACCAATATATCCTATGCTTCTTACCCCCCAACCCCCCCCCCCCCCCCGCCCACACACAAAATTCGATCTTTATAGTGCAAAGTACTGTGGTTATTATTTCATTTCTACACATTTTAGGGAAAGTATTACATAGCCAACCCAGTCTATTAATTTATTCAAAATCAAATATATGTTGTTAAATAGAATCGAGAGAGGTACAAAGGGCATACAAGGTCAATGGCAGTAACAACAACCCAGCAGCCCTGGGGTAACTTAGCTTTATATAAAAAAAAAAAAAAAAAAAAAACACCCCCAAAAAACCACATGACCTCAAGAGAGAACTGCAGAGAACTGAATGAGACGTGAAATTCTTGTAAAAGAGATGTCACAGCTATGGAAACTTGAAGGGAGAATATGCTCAGAAATGTTAAACACATTCACACATACATAAGACAAGGAAATCTACACTGGTGGAAAGGGGGGGGCTAAAACGAGTTCACACTTCCGACATTTATTGCAATTTCCTCTTTTGATCCATTGGTGGTGCAGAAAAACTTTTGTATATTGGATTTTTTTTAAAAGGAGAGCTATGGAATGTACATGTATTGGCCTCTAAAATTGGTATAGGACAGAACTAATATATAATAAAGATCAACCCATTTATTACCAAACATTTTTTCCAGGAATCATATATTGAAATAAATTATATATTTCATTTGTATGTAAATTTCCTGCCTTGGATTGATCATAACAAGCAGGCAGCGAGTTTCTTAAGGTCAAAATGTTTAATTTTTTTTTTATGACATTTTTTGTAAGTTATTTAAAAGAGATCAAATAAAGGTGATAGTGTTGCATACACTTTATTATTATTATTATTATTAAACAATAGTATTTTTTGTTAATCATTTAACATATGGCCAATCACGATAAGTTCAGCTGGTGTGCTCTCTTAAAGAAGCAATTCAAGCCAACGATTGTTTTGCAAATGTTTTTATTACCATAAGTTTGAAGCAGGGGGTCTCCAGGGCTGAACCCCATTCATTTCAGAGATACTTGCCTCTGTAGGGGATGCCAGTAGCTGATCTGCTAGCAGGGTTCATTTAATGGTTAAGTTTCAAAGCTACTGCGCTCTGCGGGCCAATAGGAAACCGTGCCTTCATCAGGTTCAGCTTCCTATTGGCCCGCGTGACGCCGGAGCTTTAAACTTTGCAGAGATCCCGTTTGGAGGTCTGTATCTCGGGGAAGCAGGGGGTCCCCAAAGCTGAAATTAACAGGGTTCAGCTCCGGAGACCCCCTGCTTCAATCCAATGTTAAAAAAATAAATAAAAAAAATTAAATAAAAACACACTTGAATTTCTCCTTTAAGCACATGAGCGTGACCTGCACTTAAATATCATTGTATCGGCCCTAAAAATGCATCACAAAGGACTACAGCACATTTAAACCACCACCCGGTACAAAATCAAACTGACTGCACACTATCTCAGTGCAAAACAACTGCATTTGCATCACTCTAAAGTGGATAAAGATAGAAAGTTGAAAGAAAAAAAAACAAAAAAAATCCCCAAATTCCTAGTCGCCTTTTGTTTAGTCTCCAACATTTTTGGGAAATGATTAAACAAAAACATTGTTTAATTACTCCCACACTCAAAGTTTCTCAAATGGTCATTTCTCAAGTCAAAAGCTCCAAGCACCCTCCCCCTCCCCCCCACAAAAAAAAGCAGGATAATCAAACCGGGCAACTGAAACACATTGAACACAGTTATTGGGATGCAGCTTACCTTATCAATTTATAAATAAGAGAAATTCCAGAAAGAAAAAGGAAAAGCACTGAGCGTAGTTACTAAAACATACTTGAGCATCCAGCATGCTACGAGGAATATTGTGGTTAGCGACACGAACACGAAGCATGTCAAAATGCAAACAATTAACAGATAGCTTATCTGAAGCATATAAGGGACCATATGGTGTCGCAACTTCTGATGCCTGTTGCTGCCATAACAATAGGCCAGTGCAGAAGTGGACCAGAGACACTATTTGACAAACTGTCAACAGCATTTTTTCAGAGCTCTAGGGCGCTGGCGTGCTCTTCAATTTGCATTTTCCTTTCTTTTACAGGTGAAGAAAGAGCAAACCAGATGTCAGCTTTAGAATTGAGCCGTCTGGTGTGGCAGCTTTAACCCTTTCCGTGTGAGGGGGGGGGGGGGCTACACTGTATTGTAGAACTTATAGCCAAACTCTATCCAACGTGCTCATGCATACTGAGAGGCGTCAGTAATGCATTGCTGTGCTCTGCCTTGCAATGCGCGGAGGACGCCTCTGGCAGCAGAGCTGTTAATAGGAGAAGCTTGGCGACTTGCAATGTCAAAGACCGCACTTTAAATGTACCTCAACGGCTGAACATTAGATTGCAAGCACTTTGAGAGAGGGATCTTGCAAGTTACAATGGCTGCAATAGTAAAAAATAATAAATATGCCAATTGTTTTACACTTTGGACCAGGTCCACAAAAATCTTTTAAAAATCAAGGCTTATAATAGGACATGACTTCACAGACGTTACATTTCTGAGTTAACATTGTATCCTTAAAGCCAATTAGCTAGGGCTCAGCTTAACTACATTGTTGCCTTAACTTCCAATAATGAGAGGTCAAATATGTATTTGGGCCTTATTCAATATCTGCCCAAATGTCCCCTTTGAAGCTTATGGGAGTTTTGGGGCCTAAAACGTCCACTTCGACAGACATACAATATTACCCCTTAGCGTTACTCTGCTCCAGACCCGGAAATGGTTTCTCAGCTGGAGTTGAAAAACAGAAGAGGGGGAAATAACGCTAGTAATAAAACACTATGTTTGTTAACCCATACTAACTGCGGCGTTACACCCTTCCAAACCAGCAAAAGCCCCATCTCAGTGTGTGGATATGAGGAACGCCCCCCCCCCCCCATATGACCCAAACGTTAAGTCCCTGTGCAAGCTTTAACGAACGTGTTATGATAACATCATTTGCATATCTTTATCACTAATGCCCGTATAGTTAACACTATGCCCTTTACGGGAGAAAACATGACTGTTATCCTTTGAGAATACACGGTTAATCTTAACGTTGAGTTAACCATCGTCCAAATGACTTATCGGAGCTTTGTTGACAGGGCTCATTGCCTTGGTTGACAAAGTGTTTTAATTACGCACTGGTCTGTCAAAGAACATATTTGTCAGCATTAACTCCCTTTTATTCAAATGGTTTCGTTTTTACAGATTATATCCTTCCTGGAAGCACAAATTCTCCTCCCCAACATAGAAGTTTCTGTGAAAGACTAAATCTAAGCACTGGGTTTTTTTTCGCTTCTTTTTTATTTATTTTTTCAATTCTCCATGGAAATCTTCTAATACAATTTTAATTACCAAGGCTATAAACCCTTTACTTATACGAGACAAAGCAACAACCTTTCTTAAGCCGAGCAAAAGGCTTAAGAAATACAAGTCAATTATACACACACACACACACACACACACACACACACACAATGTATATACATCACTTTCCACCATCCATAACCATAGAGACAATGAATAATACAGAGGCATGCTAATAGAATCCGGGACTAGGAGACACTGGGTGAAGAGGATTGCCTGTTCTGAAGAGCTTACAATCTAATTGCAATTACACATTAAATGGATATTACAGATAACAATTACTTTATAGAGCATAAAAGAAGTGTTGCATTAAAAACAAAATGATGTTTTGTTATTAAAAAAAAAAAAAAAAGAGGATGATAGGTGCTAGAAGTTGGAAGACTCAAGCACTGAAGGTGTTAACAGATCCAGACATCCTGCCACAGCTAGAATCTAGACAATGAGCTTGCTCTCAAGAACGCTTCAGCCTGGGGGAGTGGTTATTTAAAAACACCTGGCTTCTTTTATTCCTGCAGCCTCCAAGTGCATTCTGCTCTGAGCACCAGCTCAAATGAGGTCATTTTGTTTTCTGTTCAGAATTTCAACAATGCAGGGGCAGCCTGCAAGCAAACTTAGAAAAATGTTGTTTGCCCTGTATACTACTGCACATCACAACAGTGGAGGCAACTGCAAAAGTCAAAAGGGTTATTTACTGCAAACTGTACAAGTAGGGGGATGGGGGGGAGAAATAATGTTACACTTGCTAGTGTGTGTGTGTGTGTGTGTGTGTCACACACACGATAACGGCATTTTGGTTCAAAAGCTTGGGAGGTGACATATTGAAAAAAATCAATTAATTTCAGCAATAAAAATCTCAGGGAATCATGACGGAGACCCCTTTTTTTGTTCATAATGAGGAATGAGAATGCAGAACAGGTTGTTAGTGAAAGTAAAGCAGCACACACATTGGTGGTATGGAGGTGAGAATCATTCCGTCAAAAATTAATCGCTAGTGTGAGCCATAATGCAACCCATCGCCTACCCCCTGTCTAAAACCTTGTTACATCACAGGTACTGTCATATATCCTTATGCCATTGATCATTTAATGAGAAAGAAGGCACACAATTAGATATTCCGCAAGTCCGATGGAGATATTTCCCGCTCTGTCATAACAGCTTGCTAAATGTATAAACCCAAATGGGGCACCAGTGATGTGTTCAAATATTTGTATGCAGCAGTTGTTATTGAGCTGTAAATCATTTTCATGTTGAAGCCCTTTCGTTTGCAAGATGCTAACTCGCGACTTTTACACCAGGGGTGGGAAACGCCAGCCCTCAAGGGCCATCAACAGGTCAGGTTTTTCAGGATATCCCTGCTTCAGCACAGTTGACTCGGTGTTTGACTGAGCTGCCTGTGCTGACGCTGGGGTATCCTAATAACCTGACATGTTGGTGGTGGCCCATGAGGACTGAAGTTGCCCAGCCCCTGCTTTGGACGCTTGTACGGTTCTTAATATGGCTATGTGTATCGTTTCAACACACAACAGAGGCCTGCAACTCACCCCACACAGCTGGAGCTGAATACAATAGGTGGGCATTAAATACGGCTATCAATCCCTTCTGCTGCAACATATCAAGTACAGTATGTAAACATGCTACCAAACAATAGCGTTTCATCCTACACATTCATTAACAAGTATCACGTGTTGGTCGTTAACAACAAAAACATGTCATTCAAAAACATTGCACATTTACATGTTCTTACTATCACAAAGGCTTGCAGAGATGTCACGCCTTCAGTGATGTGTTGCGGGCTTCCCGGTGCTTAAGGGGTTAACACTAGGCTTGAAGCCTGAGGTTAACAGCACTTTAAAGTCAGCCTCTGAACAGGCAACTGTTCTGTATGTCTCAGCACCAACCCTTCAATATAAGAACTGTGTGTAGCCTTCTCCCTTTTCTGCCCCCTCAATCTTAAAAGTACACTCGAGAAGCCACAGGCAAATAAAACCTGCTAGGTGAACGCTTTTTAGACTTTCCATTCAGACACTGACCAGTCCAGTCAGTAGACGCAGCTAGAAAAAGATTTCCAACATTTCTTAACAGTCGTGTTTTAATCGAAACAGCCGAGGCGGCAAACACAATCGTACAGATCAGGACATCTAGGGACCGCAAGAACCATGCGGGAGATTAGGATCCATAGGGGAAAAAAACGCAAAAACTATTGAATTTTACACATATCTATATTTTCCCATTCAAAATGTGACATTTAAATTAAGGAACACTTCACACGCCTGCCGTGAACATACAGGGCAGAGATTTTTTAAAACATTCCAAAACAAGTGAACAGCAAAGTATCACACACACACACAGTTAATCAGTATGGGGATACTTTGTGTTATAGAGGGAATGTTATTTTCATTTTGCCACATTCCAAAATATCCCATAAAATACTAGTAAATAAAAAAACCATTCCCAGTCCGTTTCTGCTCGATACCATTTACTAAACGTTACAACTTGGAATCAACATATTTTTTCAATAGGAGAGAGGAACAAAACAAAACTAGATCACATACTGTAAGAACACCAAGAACTATTTTGAGAGCCAAACCCTATTAAAATAAATAACCCCCAACATACCAAGTATGCGCACTCTGTAAGAGGCTGAAGGGTTTGATGTAAAAGCCAATTCAACAGGCCTCAAAATACAGCATTTTCTTATCGTTCATTTCCATTTCTCACCCAGCCCTCTAAAATTTCTAAATTCTATTTGCATAACAAATTTTGTACTGCTTGAGTTGTTAATTGCTACTTAAGAAAAGCAGTAATGAACAATGCAGGTTTTTTTTATTTTTTAAATAGACTACAGATGACATGCCTGTATTCTTTGAAGAATATACTTATTTACTCTGCACTATTACAACTGGACTAACACGGCTATTTCTACTTAATTCTTGAAAAATATACAAACTCCAATTTACCCATGCAATATATAGTTTTAAAGTTTATAAAGGCAACAAGTGTAGAGTGAGGTTTGATCCTGCACAAATACTATAGGATCGAGCACAGCGCAGGCATAAATGAAAATAAAACAAATAAAAACAGAGGTTTGCTATTTAAAAAAATAAACATTTAAAATGAAAAAAAAAAAAAAAAACCTTGAAATGGAAACATGCACAACTTAAAGGGAGAGAAAAAGACTGAAAATGACAAATCTGCAAAAAGTACACATTTTAATTTTTAATATGCTGCCTCTTTTTGCAAAACAAAAACAGGGCTGGTGGGTATTTAAATGTGCGTTCTTTACTACCTGAATGAAAAGTGATTAGTTGTGTATGTAACATTATATATTACTGCCTAAAATGACACTACTTTTCCTGAATATAAATCGATATTAGCTTTGCAATTGTGTATTCTTCAATAAACAAAAGAACGTGCGTTTTCGTAAAGTGGGTATTTTGAAATATGTGTATGTACAAATGTACGCAGATTAAGAATGATAAATTGCAAAAAAATAATTGTAGAGCCATGTGAAATGGGATATCTAAAAGGAACCGCTTTGCATGAGAAATGCAGATTTCTTTTTATTTTATAACCAAGGACATCCATAATAAAACATATCTATAAAGAGTGGGTAAACATTTCACACGGGGTTACTCAACAAAGAGAAAAGATGATAAGACTACACATAGTAAAATGAAAATATCCATTAACCCAGGGGTTGCCAAGTGCAGTCGTCAAGGGCCACCAACAGGTCAAATTTTCAGGATATCCCTGCTTCAGCAACAGTGGCTCAGTCAACGACTGAGCCACCCGTGCTGAAGCAGGGAAACCCTGACCTGTTGGTGGCCCTTGAGGACGGAAGTTGGACTACCACGTAGTCACACAAAGTGAGATGGCAAACGGTTTCAAAGTAGCATGCTAAAAAAAGAAAAAAAAAAAACACACACCAATGTCATAATAAAACAGTATCTAAAATCACACACAATGAATACAAAACGCACAAAAACCCTCTGTGACCAATTATTCACAAAGTGACATTTCACTTAGGGGTGGAGAAATGAAATTAAGGACTGAAGAGGAGGGATCAAACAACTTTACTGTGTTGATTTCAAAAATATTTTTCCGTTCTTATTTTTGTGAAACAATCAATGGAATATCGCCAAAGTCATAATTAGCATTTTAGGGGGGGGGGGGGAAATGGATACATTAGCGCCCCAATATAAAATCGCTTTGGGTTAATGCTACGGTGATAATTTATCCCTCTATATAAAAGCAGACACTTGTTTATAATAGGTTAACCACCCCCTGGGGAAATGCGTTAGCTGGAATCACATTCCATTATTTCATCATAAAAATTGCTTTTCCAGTAACAATGAAGGAGAAGGTTTGAGAAAGTCTAGATGAAGCCATTTTCCCCATGAACAAATATGAATGTACACACTGCTCATTTAAGGAATAGTGAACAGTTCCAAATTGTATCTAACGGATTGTACACTTAAATGTACAGATTAAGTCAATTTCACTGTGCAATAATTTTAGAAACCATTTGATGAGCTGTGCAGGAAATGGGACAGCTACTTAATTTTAGGTGCCAAATGGTAAACTAATTACTAAAGTACCTTAACACTCCAGTAAGACACCTGTTGAATGTTAGAAGTGTGGAAAACAATTGACTGAAAACATGTCACCAACTCTAAGCAGTAAAACAGTTTGTATGTATATCTTCTCTAAATAACAATAATCTGTTGCTTTCAAAATATTCCCACACCCCACCTTTACTCTAAGACCCAATTCACAGAGCATAGTTGGCACAAATCACTTACACTATTAGTAAATATTGTACTGTACTGTATATCGCAATATTCTAAGACATTTAATCTTTGACCCCAAAAAGGTCACATCATTATTTTGGTGTTGGAGGCAAAGCAAAATAAAAAAAAAGTTATTAAAATGATTTTTAATGGGGTTAAGAGTAGACTGGCACATGTAATTAATAATAAAATTGCACTGCATTAGTTAAATTGCCACCTGGTAGGGATAAAACAAAAGTAATAAAGTTCCTGGTTAACCTGCTGCAGGTCACCATCACCAGCATTGCAGAGGTTAACAAACTGTGATGCTGCTCATCGACAAACAGTCGAAACAACTATTAAAGTCCCCAAAACTCTAAGCATTACAAAGTTTAAAAAAATGGTGACTGTCTCGCCATGACTATTACATGTTATTTTGTTTTAAATGTCACCCAAATATTTATTCTTAGGAGACAAGTAAAACTAAAGATGGGATTACATTAAAAAAAAATGTTGCCATGTTTTGCAGAGGAGAATATGAGCTGAACTGTGCTGTGAGTATTATTATCAACGTTTATTTCTAGAGTGCCAACATACGCCGCAGCACAGTACAATGGGGGAACAGAATGATGTCAATGACAAACAGAATGACATAACAAATAAGAACAAACAAGCGCACATACAGAAGGTAATGAGTAAACTGTGATTTAAGTATTTAAAATGACCAGCAACAGCTATAAAAATAGGTACAAAGGGATTACCGTCATCACCCCATAGGTGTTAGAACTATGACAGGTAGTGCTACCCAATTATGGATAGGGGGTCCACAACCATCCCTGACTTAACCCCACAAAGGGTTTCAAAGACATCTTGATTTTCCAAACTTTTTTTTTTGTACACAGGCAAAGGTTTAGGACAACACAGGATGTGTTCTATAGGATAATTCTAAATTATCCTAGTGCATTGCAAGGAGTGCTGGTGGCCCATGTTTTAGCCTAGAATTGAGCCTCTGTAATAACACACAGCAACTTGAAATCAACACACTGGGAGAGGTTTTCGTGGGGGGGGGGGGGGTCCTACCGAGGGGAAGTTTGTAGGGCGGAATCCTGTAGGATTTGCTACAAAGTCTTCTTTGCACACAGTTTTTCTGCTGACTCCAGACAATTTTCCACTTGAACTTGCAGGGAAGCAGCCCTGGAAAAAGGGAACAAGAATACATGATCCTTCACTGTCACCTCATCCATCCAAACAGCAAGGAAGGGAATCTACATGAAATAAATATATATTATATTATAAAAAGAGATGGAGCAAACTCCTGCTGCAAAGCAGGCTTTTCCTAGAGGGGAGATCTCTCTTTGTGTTGGGTTTGGGGGCTGGTTTTCCCTTTCCCAGGCGTTGCTAAGTTCTTCCTTCTTCTGGAAAAATGTGAAAAATGTCTTTTTTTGTGTGTGTGTGTTGTTAGTAGCTGGTAATGTCAGAGGAGCTGAGTGACTCAGGGAGAAGCCTGTTGCTGTACTGAAACACTTCCCAGCAGCCAAAGTGGCAGAGAAAAGAACTTCCAAAAGGGGGATCTCCTTAAATAAATAAATATATATATATATTTGCTCGCACACACAAAAAAAACACTTTGTAAAATCACAAACTGCAAAAAAAGCACGATTTCTGCATTAAACAATGGGGGGGGGGTGATCCCCCTTTTCCCCACCAAGTGCATGCAAAGCTCACCCCACCCCACCCCAACTCTCCCCCCTCCCCACAGCAACACACACAAGACAACTTACCCTACAAGGACTTGCAAAAACAACCCCTAGAACAGCTCAAATTAAAAAAAAAAAAAAAAAAGCAAGGCAGCAACTTCTTTGCCACTCTGTGTGCTTATTGTTGCATGGGGCTGTGTGCTGGGGAGGGAGGAAGAGAGAGAAGGGGGGGGGGGGGTGTTTGTCTATATATTATTTTTTCTTTGGGTGGTGGGTTGAGTTGCCCTGGGGGAAGAGGGGGGGGGGTTTGGGGGGTGGGTTGAGTAGCCCTGGGGGGGGAGGTTTTGGGGGGTGGGGGGATCCCCGGGGGGGGGAATCTTTGGGTGGTGGGTTGAGTTGCCCTGGGGGGGGGGGGGTTTTGGGGAGGGGGGGGTGTCTTAGGTTGGGTGGGGGGGGATCCCCGGGGTGGGGGAGGAAGGGGGGAAGCAGGGCTGGGTAGAGCAGCAGCCGGTAACAGGGTGAGTGTGGAGGCTCGGCCGCGCCGCGCTAGCGATGCGAAGAATGCTCGGAATGAGGAGGAAGGAATGAAATGAACGCAGGCAGGAGCGAACTCGCGGAGGGGAGGGAGGGAGCGGAGGGGGGAGAGAGAGCGAGGGGGGGGGGCGGGGACTGAGGGTGACATCACGTTCCACCCCTCCCTCCCGCAGCCGAGGGGCCGTGCCCTGACGTCACGGGGAAGTCGAGAAAGGGGGAGGGAGGGGCTGGGAAGCTGAGGTCACGTGTCCTGGTGTGTCACTCAAGCGTGGAGTTATTGCAGCTGTCAATGTCTGGCACAGGGCAGGAGATGCACTCTGTTTGTGGAGTGGGAGCAGCTCAGGGTGTGCAGTTTTTTTCTACACAAATAACTTGTTTTCAGTAAAAAAAAAAAAAAAAAAAAGTATATATATATCCAATAAAGAATATTACTTGTGAGCACATTCACGTCTTAGGCTTGTAATATAGTGTGTACGGCTGCACGCGTGCCTGTGCGAATGCGCGTGCACGTGCCGCACACTTTGTGTGTATGCTGTGAGCGAGTGAGGTATTGTGTGTATGTGTGTGTGTATGTGTGTGTGTGTGTGTGTTATAAATACGTTTGAAATAAATAAATACGTTAGTCAATTATTTATTAACATTGTACATACATACACACACACACATACATACATTTCAGCGGCGGTAGCAGCGCAAAATCTTTTTTTTCTTCATCTTCCCCCCTGTCGGCCAGTTCCACGCTCACAGCCGTGCGCGCGGCGTGGCACCATTATAGAAAGGCTGACTAACCTCAGCCAACTATAACTGCCGCACGCGTGCATGGTGCAGAAAACGCGCCCTCTATAGAACAGCCCTTAGACAGGTCTGCAACCCTGCCTTTCAACCATTATCACCCAGCATACAGTGGTTCCACCGCAGCAGGGGATTCTGGGAAATTACATGCAAATGAGCACACAATGTGTCACCTTTTGCCTGGAATATCCATTCACTTGGAGCCCATATAAGCAAATACATTGCTGTTCACACTAGGCCGCGCTTACAGTGCCGGCGACGCGACCGATAACATCACCTGTCGCCACTAGCGAAAGTTATAATTTAACTTTCAGCGACGTCGCTGGCGACAGGGTCATTGATTGGTTTACAGACTGTCACGTGGCGACAGTCTGTAAAAAATCAAATTTATCCGGCTTCCAAATTTTTGGTTGCAACATCGCTCCGTCGCGCTTACTATAAGCGCTGGCGACGGAGTAAAATGTTTTGTTTTGGAGCGATGTCGCGTCGCGGTCACTATAAACGCAGCCTGAGACGTGAATGTGCTCACAAGTAATATTCTTTATTGGCTATATGCTAATAGTGGAGGTTTTTGTTGCCTTTTTCACCCACCATAACTTAAAATGTATATACAGTTAGGTACGGAAATAATTGGACACTGACACAATTTTCATAATTTTGGCTCTGTACGCCACCACAATGGATTTGAAATTAAACAACTGAGATGCAATAGAAGTGCAGACTTTCAGCTTTAATTCAAGGGGTTGAACAAAAATATCGTATGAAACATTTAGGAATTGCAAACATTTTCATACACAGTCCCCTTATTTCAGGGGCTCAAATGTAATTGGACAAATTAACACAATCATAAATAAAATGTTCATTTTTAATACTTTGTCGAGAATCCTTTGCAGGCAATGACTGCTTGAAGTGTGGAACGCATGGACATCCCCAAACGCTGGGTATCCTCCTTTGTGATGCTTTGCCAGGCCTTTACTGCAGCTGTCTTCAGTTGTTGTTTGTTCGTGGGTCTTTCTGCCTTAAGTTTTGTCTTCAGCAAGTGATATAGATATAGAAGATTTGTAGTACAAGAATAACATAAGTTTATTGCAGCAACATATACACTTACATATAAGTAAGACCCAGCAGTCACTGCGAACTCCGCTCTCCCCGCACAGCACAGTCCCCCCTCAGAGCACACAGCCAAATGAACGAGCCTGAGAAAGCCAAGTTTTGGCGAAACGGGTTGCTCTGATGAGACTATTTTGAGCCTGAGCGGCCACCGTAGAAGTCTACTGCGGTCTGCGCACTGATGGAGCACTCCAACAAACCGCCGGACGTGGCGGCAAGGGAGGACTGTGCTGTGCGGGGAGAGCGGGCTTCGCAGGGACTGCTGGGGCTTACTTATATGTAAGTGTATATGTTCCTGCAATAAACTTATGTTATTCTTGTACTACAAATATTCTATATCCGTTTCTTGGGACTGGGATCCTCCACCTTTGACGTGAGGGTTGATGAACCCATGCTGGTTGCTGTAATCTACTAAGAAGAACTAGGAGGTGTACAATCTAACAGAACTGTAAAGATGCCAGTTGAAGTTTTTACTCACACAAGGCCATGTGAGTAGTGATCATAGTATATTATACTTCATTGTGATTACCCCAATATTTGGTTGACTGGCAAACTGTGCACTTACCAGTGCACAGGCTATGTATAACATAAGTAATTGACTCAGTGTCACGATGACATCAACTTTTATCAACACATTTATATTTCTGGGTACTTGATTGAACAGAACAAGTTGCAAAATAAATTGTGATTTATTTCCTTAATAGACAAACACACGACATCTGCAGAATACACTTAAAACAACACTCACTGGGATAAGAAAATGGAAGAAATTGTCCTTGGAACGAAAGAAATTGTCCTTTGCTTGCCAGTGCAAGAAATGCAGCCTTGGTTTTAAAAGTCCTGTGGTTATGTGGTGGTTAACCCCTTCACTCCTGGACTGGTTGCTGCTGTACTGGAACAAAGTCTTGCATCTTTACATCATGGATTAAAATTCAGGAATCACACTGGGAAATACCTGGGAGGCCACAGTTATAGACTGGCCAAAGCTATCTTTAACATGTGGATCCAATCCCCTCATGGGAACAAAAAAACCCACGAATAGCCAAGTGACCCACAGTTCATAAGACCGGTCAAAAGGGCTGTCCGGTGGGCAGGGCGCATGGGTCAGGTTGACGCCCATGTCACTTAGCATACTTGGGCTACACCCATTTCTTGGGGCCACTAAGTCTGATCTCTGACTTAGAGGTGTCACTAGCCTGACATCTGCTGTGCATCAGTATGCCAGTATTGTATACATTATGGGCCTATGGGCCTTGTCATAATTGACACTCTTTTAGACAGGGGGACTCTAAATCTGTGGGAGCCTTTTGAGGCTCCATCATAAAAATAATTACAACCCTTTCAGGCTTGGTCATAAAAATACCGAAGCTCATTCACCCATATCACAGCTGGATGTCCAAGTAATTCCTGCGTAGACTTACAAAGAAATACCTCCTGCCTTACATTTAAGATCTTCTATCATGTGTTGGTAAGAGGGTATGGCAAGCAATGCATCTTGTCTTTTACCCTCGCAGACAGGGAATGGCTTGCACATGGGGAATAAAAATGGCGGGGACAGGGCAACAACAGTAATGCATGGCAAATCAGGTATTAAGAAATGAAATAACTGCGCCAACCGTATAAAAATGGGTTCGATTTTTCAGTCCTTCATAGAGTGTAGTCCTGCTGCCAGAGTCTCGTTCAGAGGTGATTCTCCAACCTCTGTATTAGTCACTGAATGGAGAAAGGGGGGGGGATCCTCCGGCGCTGTGCTTCACTCAAATTTCCAGGACACATGCAATGTAAAACAAACAAGGGACCGCGATCAGGAACCCTTCCTGATCGCGGTCCCTTGTTTGCAAATCAGGTATTAACCCTTTCCTCCCCGTCACACTCAGCAATAGTCTAAGGAGTTTCCAGTGTGTTTTTCTTGCGCTCACTTTGTATTTTGTTTCTTCTTGTCTTGGGGATCCTGGAATGATTCCTTGAGGTTTGAGCCACAGACAGCAGACACCGCAGTAGCGCACTGTGTATTTGAGTGCACGTAGGAGTTCGCTGGTTTACGGGAGTATCGTCACTGTTTATTTATTTATTCTGCACGTTTTTATGAGAGAGCGCCTTAGTTTATCTCTGTCACAATTGCCATGGTAATGCAATGATGGCGCCACGACGTCACGCTATGGCAACGCCATAGCGTTATTTGATTCGGTGACGCCGAAGAAGGAGACAGCCCAAGCACCTAAGGAAAGTGCCTATGTGCGGGGGGGTTTTAAATCCACCACTGCACGTGACATAATAATATAACACAAAATGGGAATCAGTGCTTCAGACAAAACGCTGGGAAAAGGAGTCCCTGCCACAAAGAGCTTAACTACTAAGTGTGCCCTGCAGGGCCACCAACAGGAGGGGACAGCAGGTACTGGCGTCCTGGGTCCTGAGAGTCAGGGGGCCCGGCCGCCCAAGCCACCTGCGCGGCCGTGCCCCTTGATAAATCCTGTCGCCCGGTCACCACGGGGTGACAGGATTTAGTGCACTCGCGATCCGCCAGGCAGCGGGCGCTTCTCTGCAAAGGGAAAAAAAAAACCTCCCCCCTCTCCTGATTGGCTGCCCGTGCTGGCACTCCCCTCTCCTGATTGGCTGGCACGCTGCCAGGATTTTGTTTTTGGCCCGCACCAAGCTCTATACAAGCTGGCAAAGCGAGGTCCGCCTCTTCCTGCACGGAGCAAGTGGTAAGTACTGCTTCATGCCTCCCTTGCTTCCCCTTGCCTCCATGCTCCCCTGCTCCGATTCCCCCACCGCTCCGATTCCCCCCCCTTCTCTGATTTCCCCCCTGCTCCGATTGTGAGAGAGAGTGTGTGGGAGTCTGTGAATAAATACAGACACCAATCACAGTCAGTCATAGTCACCCACCTACCCAAGTGTCAGTCACCCACCCATCAGTCAATCACCTAAGTGTCACCCACCACCCAAGTGTCAGTCACTCACCCAATTGTCAGTCATCCACCCAAGTGTCAAGTCAGTCACCCACCCAAGTGTCAGTCACCCATCCACCCACCCATCCAAGTCAGTCACCCACCCAAGAGTCAATCACCCACCCACCGCATCACCCACCCACACCCACTCTCTCTCTCTCTCTCTCTGTCACCCACTCTCTCTCTCTCTGTCTCTTTCACCCACACTCTCTCTGTCACCCACTCCCTCTCTCTGTCTCTCTTTCACCCACACTCTCTCTGTCTTATCTTAACTGCCCTATACCTACACCAAAATAACCTATGCTGCTTTCTTCCAGATCTGACTCTCGAGCTTCACACAGGAGATCCCTAAACCAGAAAGACAAGTAGGGAACACCCCAGGCCCATACTGAATCCCCCTCAGCCCTTTTGTCACATAGGATGTAGCATTGGGTATCTTTGTCTTTTGTTGAAAATATAAAAATAAACAGATTGCATTGTAATGTTTTTCTCCATGTTAACAAGAACAAGAAAACAGTTAAGCAAAAGTTGCGCGCGAAAAAAACTTTTTTTCTGTGGTTGCTGCGCTATGGGTGTGGTGGGGGGTCCCTGCTCCTTTCATTTGTCCTGGGCCCCATGATTTCTTAATCCATGCCTGGTTTTCGCTCCGGTCCTGGTTTCTTCTTCAACTCGCCCTCACTTGGCTAGTTGTGGCCATCTTGGTTCCTGCCAGGCTCCTATTTGTGAGGCTGCACTTCCTACAGGAAGTTGCAGAGCAAGGCTCCTGTTACTGTTGCAGTCCCCGCTTTGTTACGCCGTATTCCATGTCCTTTTGCATGTGGATTCCCTGTTGCTGACCTCCCTCCACCTGTGACCCCTGACTCTGCACCTTTGTCGCCTTCCATGACCTCAGCTTCTCTCCCCGACTCTGCATCTCTGCCACCTGCCTTGATCATCGGCCTGCAACCCGACTACGTTTACTCTAATAGGACTCTGTCCCTTGGCTCTGGTCGGAGAATATATGACCCAATCGTAACCCTGCGGGTCCGCTTCCTGATCGGAACCGAGCACAATTATACTGTTGTAGCTGATTAGTGAGTATCTTCATAAAAATCTTGTATTTGATTGGAAGTAGAATGATTGGTCTTTAGTTCTTGAGGTCTTCTTTGTCTCTTTCCTTGTAGATGAAGATAACTATGGCATTACTCCATTGTTCTGGAATTTTCCTGCTCTTTGAGCAGCATGTAGAGTTTTACAAGGATTTTTTCTATCCCAGTTTCTTCAAGATTTCATTTGTAATTTCATCTTCCCCTGGAGCCTCCCCATTCTTCATGAATATTTTACTTTTTCCACTTTGTCTGGAAGGATGCATGGTACATACAAAAACAGAAAGGCCAGCGCAACATACAAAATGACACAACATAAGTACAGGTAGTCCTCGTTATCCAACGTTTCACTTTACAACGAATGGCATATCCAACGCTTTACAATGCAACCCTAAGGGCCGTTTTTTGACGCCAGAATGCGCTATCCGACGCCTGAATGCGTTATGCAACGCTCACCACCACTGATTAACATGGGACTCACTTTACAACGGTTTCACTATCCGAAGCTACTTCCAGAACGAATTCCGTTGGATAACTGAGGACCGTCTGTACATGGTACTATGCATGGTACATCATTGGGGGTTTCTTCTCTCTTGCCCTCTGCTGCATTATGTCCTGTGTTATCTATGTTCACATACAATTTGATGTAGAAGTTCTCAACTCTCTTTATGATGTGCATTGTGTTTTATTGTTGATCCATCATCTTGTGCAATGATTTGCTTCTTCCCAACCACATGTCACTGCATTGTATTCTTTAAGCTTTTGTTATCTTCAATAGTTTCTTCACCATATCACAATTACATTTTCTTACATCGAGTTAATCGTTTGCGGATTGTCTTGCACTGCTCTGCATATTCAATTCTTATTGTTGCTTCTTGGGATTGCTTCATTTCTTGTCGTTTCCTCATTAATTGTTTTGTCTTCTCAGATATTTTCTTATCCTATTTTTGTTTAGTGATTTCGCCCGTCTTTCTGTGCGTTTAACTACAATTTCCATAAGTTCTTCATAATTGTTTGTTAAAGTGTCCCTATGCATTTTGAGCCAACTCAGTTCCGGCTGAAATTCTCTGCGGTTATTCTTGAGGCTATTGATTTTCATTGTTTTTGTCTTCTTTTTGTTTTTCCAACTTAATTTTTTTTATTGATTTTCCAAGCATAGATATACAGAAACAAAACATTAGAGGATGGGTATTGGGGGGTGGGGGGTGGTGAATACATAAAAGAAAAAAAAGATAGCAGGGGAGGGGGGGGAAACAGCACAGTGGTGGATCGACATTTCTTAATGCTTTACATAGTTTTAACTTGGTACGGGTGAGCATTTTGGGACAGCTTCTAAATTTGTAGTGGTAAATTTGTAGTGGTTCCTTGACAAAGCGGTGTGAAACGCGCCGGATGTTTTCTCTTTTTTTGGTCACTGTTTTGTCCGTGTTTTAAACTGTTCATGATCAAATAAAGCTACAACATATTTTTTTATTTAATCGTGTTCCCAAGCTTTTTTCTAGCAATACGCTTGCAATGCTCCGGCTTCTCTTCTTACCTGGATGAAGTCCAAGGTCAGTTGCAGGTGATTAGTGAGTATCTTCGTTAAAATCTTGTACTGTAAGTCATTGGAATTAGTCTGATTGCGCTGTAGTTCTTGAGGTCTTCTTTGTCTCCTTTATTGTGGAAGAGGACAAGTATGGCATTTCTTGGTTGTTCTGAACTTTTCTTGTTCTTCAAGCAGCATGTACATAGTTTTGCAAGACTCTCTCTACTTCTTCCGTAGCTTCTTTCAAGGTTTTAGTTGTCATTCCATCTTCCTCAGGACCCTTTCCATTCTTCATCCTTTGACACTTTTTCTGAAAGGACATATGGAACATCACTGGTAGTTTCTTCTCACTCTTCCTCTGCTGGATTATGCCCTGTGTCATCTGTGTAATCGTACACAATTTCATGTAGACGTCTTCAACTCTCTTTATGCACAGTCTTTTATTGCTGATCCATCGTTTTGTTTGAGTGCAATGATTTGCTCCTTCCCAATCATAACTCGCTGCTTCATCTTCTATAATATTTTGTTATCTTCGATGGTTTTCCTCACCATATCACAGTTACATTTTCTTACATCTTCAGTTATAGGTTTGCGGATCGTCTTGCACTGCTCTGCATATTCAGTTCTTGTTCCTGAGTCTTGGGATTGCTTCATTTCTTGTTGTCTCCTCGGTAATTGATTTGTCTCATCTGATATTTTCTTATCCTGTTTTGTGTTAGTGATACCTCCAGTTTTTTCTGCGCTTTCAACTACTATCTTCATAAGTTCTTCATAATTGTTTGTTAAAGTGTTCCCACGCATTTCGAGCAAACTGAAGCTATTTTTAAGCTGTAGTTTAAATTATCTCATTCATTCATGAGATCCTTGATGTTGATGGTTTTCATCTTCTTTTTGATCATTTTTCTTCTTTCCATCTTTGCATTCAGATGATCACTCCTTGTGTCAAAATAGTTAAGAACTGTGCAGTCTTCAATTCCGTGTTTCTTTTTAGCTAGGATAAAGTCAATTGAATTCTTGATTGCATTGGGCCCACTGCATTTCTGTTTTCTATTTGGCTTCTTCTTAAAGAATTAATTAATGATGTAGAATTTATTTACATATTTATTTATATAAGATTTATTTACATTAGAAAAGAGGCGCCTAAAAGGGGATATGATAACTATATGCAAATATATTCGGGGACAGTACAAGGAGCTTTCAAAAGAAATATTTATCCCAAGGGCAGTACAAAGGACTTGGGGTCATCCCTTAGGGTTCGAGGAAAGGAGATTTTACCAGCAGCAGAGGAAAGGGTTCTTTACAGTAAAGGCAGTTAAAATGTGGAATTCACTACCCATGGAGACTGTGATAGCAGATACAATAGATTTGTTCAAAAAAAAGTTTGACATGTTTTTTAGAAAGGAAAGGTATACAGGGATACACCAAATAAGTAAACATGGGAAGGATGTTGACCCAGGGAGAAATCTGATTGCCAATTCGTGAAGTCAGGAAGGAATTTTTTCCCCCCTTATGAGATATAATTGGATGATATGTCACTGGGGTTTTGTGTTTGCCTTCCTCTGGATCAATAAGTAAGAATAGATATAGGATAAAGTATATGTTGTCTAAATTTAGCATAGGTTGAACTTGATGGCCGCATGTCTTTTTTCAACCTCATCTATATATAACTATGTAACTATGTAAGAAGTTTTCACATTCTGCGAATTCTACCAGTCTGTCCCCAAAATCATTCCTGTAGCCATAACTATACTGTACTTACTAACTGATACTTCGTCTTTCTGCTGGGCACCAATCTTTGCATTGAACTCTGCAATAACGATCTTGAAGTGCCAATTTCCTTTGTTGCTAAGTTGGTTGACTTCATGGTAGAAGTCTTCCACTTCATTGTCTGTGTGACTTGATATTGGAAAAATTATTTGAAACCTGTATCTTTGTCAACTGAATGACACTTCTTGCTGGCCTTTCTTATGAGCTTTCTCACTCCACTCTGTTGTTTCTCCATCTCTTGTTAACAACAAAGCTTACTCCCTTGATTGTTCCATGGTTTGTACCTCGATACTATAATAGGTCTCTCCTTTTGAGCTCAATGAGGCCTTCATCTTTTTTTCTTACTTCACTAAAGCCAACAATATCCCATTTAATCTTCTCAAGTTCGCCTTCCAGTTCCTACAGTGCTGCTTCACTGGAGAAAGTCCGGAAGTTTTAAATAGCCAGATTTAGGTTCGAATTACAGCTTTTGTTTAACCTCCATGGATTTTTAGCACTCTCTACCTTCATGCCTTCTTCCTAAATGCTGTCAGTCCCAGGGGCAATCCGCCCTCTGGAGAATGAGGGTCATTGCTTTTTGATGTGTTCAATATGTGGGGGTTGAGGCCATGTTGGTCTCATTTGCATGTTGGCAAGTACCTTTCTCACTTTAACCGGGTATATTGTTCAAGCTTTCGTAGTATAATTAAACCTACCAGCACAAGTGCCAGTACACATTTTCCTAAACTCCTGTTGACACCATCCTGCATCACTTTGAGCCAGTGAAATAAGGATTTGAAGAATCTCGATCTATCTCTCTCTCTCTCTTCTCTCTCTCTCTCTTCTCTCTCTCTCTCTTCTCGTCTCTCTCTTCTCGTCTCTCTCTTCTCGTCTCTCTCTTCTCGTCTCTCTATTCTCGTCTCTCTCTTCTCGTCTCTCCTCTCTCTCTCTCTCTTCTCTCTCTCTCTCTCTCTCGTCTCTCTCGTCTCTCTCTCTCTCTCTCTCTCGTCTCTCTCTTTCTCTCTCTCTCTCTCGTCTCTCTCTTCTCGTCTCTCTCTCTCTCTCTCGTCTCTCTCTTCTCGTCTCTCTCTCTCTCTCTCTTCTGTCTTCTCTCTCTCTCTCTCTCTCTCTCTCTCGTCTCTCTCTTCTCGTCTCTCTCTCTCTCTCTTCTCGTCTCTCTCTCTCTCTCTTCTCATCTCTCTCTCTCTCTCTTCTCATCTCTCTCTTCTTGTCTCTCTCTTCTCGTCTCTCTCTTCTCTCTCTCTCCTCTCTCTCTCTCTATCTCTCTTCTCTCTATCTCTCGTCTCTCTCGTCTCTCTCTCTCTCTCTTCTCGTCTCTCTTCTCGTCTCTCTTCTCGTCTCTCCCTCTCTCTTCTCGTCTCTCTCTCTCTCTTCTCGTCTCTCTCTCTTCTCGTCTCTCTCTCTCTTCTCATCTCGTCTCTCTCTCTCTCTCTCTCCTCTCTCTCTTCTCTCTCTCTCTTCTCGTCTCTCTCTCTCTCTCCATCTTCTCGTCTCTCTCTCTCTTCTCATCTCTCTCTCTCTCTTCTCGTCTCTCTCTCTCTCTTCTCGTCTCTCTCTCGTCTCTCTCTCTCTCTCTCTCTGTCTTCTCTCTCTCTCTTCTCGTCTCTCTCTCTTCTCGTCTCTCTCTCTCTCTCTCTCTCTCTCCATCTTTTCGTCTCTCTCTCTCTCTCTCTCTTCTCATCTCTCTCTCTCTCTTCTCGTCTCTCTCTCTCTCTTCTCGTCTCTCTCTCTCTCTCTCTTCTCATCTCTCTCTCTCTCTTCTCGTCTCTCTCTCTCTCTCTTCTCGTCTCTCTCTCTCTCTCTCTCTCTCTCTCTTTATATATATATATATATATATACACACACCACATTGCAGTCTCTTTTGTCCCAATTTAAGGCCGGAAATACTGTATAAAGTTTAACTGCAGGGGTTTTATTTACAGGGATTAAATCATAGAACAGGCCCACCGTCCCTTTTCTATCAAAACATCACATAAAAATAACACCTATTCCCTTTAGGGAAAGCTAACTACACCGTAGCTGTCGCCCTCACTACCTGGATGGCCAGCTAAGCTGGGTCCCACCCCCAAAGCATGCCCTGGCATACGCAACAATGTAACACAATCTCTGCATTCAACAATAAAGTGTTTTTGCTTATCTGTTAGTCCTTTGGAGCAGACGCCGCCGCTTCAGCACGGCCTTGTCATCCTTTCCTTCTTAGGGGAACTCAGCCCAGAAAAACTCCTCTGTAGATCCTCTATACCAGCTTCCGCAGCTGGGGAGCACTTCTATCTCCCCCCCTTCTCTGGGACTGTACAGCACACTTACTGCACTGTTCCAGCCCCTAGTATTGGAACAACCAGAATATAATACAGGTATTGGTAAACCAAACCTTGAAGTAAAGATTGGGAAAAATAGATAATTTCCCTGAACAGTTTAAAATCTAAGATGTATATTTGTAGACAATAAGAGAAAGGAGATGGGGGAAATGATTGAGATATCCAAATATATTAAGTGTTTCAACAAGATGCAGTAAGGAGAGGCGCATGCGCGAAGCCAGAGTTTATGGAAGTCTAGGTTACTAGCTCCGCTCGCACCGGCTTAATTTTCAATAAAAAGTGGCGCTTCAAGTGACCCCACAAGCAGCATCCCGACATACATATCGATTGGAATACCCAGAGATGCCGACAAAGGCTAAATCAAAGCAGAAAGACCCCTAGGTCACCACTTATTTCAATAAAAAACCCTCAGCAGCGGTAAGCGACACCGTACCCCCTGCACTGGCAATGCAGCCAGACTCGGAGGCTGACAGACCGGCACCGAGAGCTGATGACCAGGAGCTGGTCACCAGAAAGGACCTCAGAGAATTCTGCGGAGAAATGAAGCAGTTCTTCCGCAGAGAACTGTGGGATCTGAGGAGGGATTTGGACGGGCTGGGTGAACGGACCGGAGCATTGGAATCCAAAATGGACGTTAACACGAGGGCCCTCCAACAGACTAATAAAGTGGTTGCCCAATTGCAGGACAAGATCCGCGACATCACGGACAAACAAGAAGACGAGGAAAATCGCGATCGACGTAACAATGTTCGCATTTGGGGGGTCCCAGAGGCTGTGAGTGACCCTGAGGAATATGTGCAGAAGTGGCTGGAAAACCTCCTGCCTGACAAAACAGCTCAGGACTTGCACCTCGATAAGTGCCATAGAGTCCTGCGGTCGAAGCCACAGGCAGGAGACCCCCCGAGTGATATAATTGTCCGCTTCCACTATTATAAAATAAAGGACTCTGTCTGTCGGATAGCCAGGGAATCGAGAGTCATGGAGTTTGAAGGTATCAAACTCCAGATCTACAAGGATCTATCCCCAGCTACCCTCTCAAGAAGACGCAATCTGGGGCCAGTTACTAAAATCTTGCAGGACAAGGGAGTAAGGTATAGGTGGCTGTTCCCGTTCGCCCTCCTGGTAGTTAAAAACGGAGTGGCGAATACCCTGCAGAGGGTGGAAGATGGCGACGTCTTCCTTAAAAAGCTGGGTCTGCAACAAAAAAAACCCAGCCCTGGCCCCTCTCAGCCTCCTCACCTGAAATCAGAAGCACGTCCGGCTTTGGTGACATCCTGGAGCAGAGTGGGAGCCGAGGCAGACGAAACCACGTGATGATCCGAGTCTTTCACCGTCAAACAGGACCAATTAAGCAGTTAAAGGGAACCGTACCCCATTCCCCTCTCCATGTTAAAATGGCCGGCCATAGAAGAAACTACATCGCCCCCCCCCCCCCCCCCTGGTGGTCATCTCCGGGAACTGCAGGAGGGAGACGTCAGCAGCCATCTTCAGGGATCCTCAGAGATGCCTAGGGCGGGAAAGCAGGCTGAAGGCGCCACAGACCTGTGAACAGCCCAGCAACGCATCGGAGGAGCTACAACAGCCAAGCACTTCCGCTCCGCATGTGACTTCCGGGTCACGGAGCACTTCCGGAGGACGGAACGCTGCCGGAGCCACAGTCACTGAGACAGTACTGCGGGGCTCGGGGAGCAGTATACGGGGACAGATGTGGGGGGGGACGACGACGAGGGCACCCAGGAAGGAGCAGAGGGCAGACAGAGAGCTAGTTATACCCCGCACCCTTTATAGAGCTGAGCGGAGAGATGGAGGTCTAGGGATAGAAGAGGGTAAACCCAAGAAAGGCACAAAGGGAGACATGAAAGAAGGATCCCGCAATAAGGTCCCCGCAAGCTAACCTAAGGATAGGCTTTGTTAACAGAGGTGTCCCCACGCGTCTCCGGCCCCAGCCCAGGTAGGCCAGGCAGCGATCACAGCAGTTTAGTTTAGATAGCACCCCGGGGAGTCAGCAGGGGATAAGTATTGAACCCCTGAGGGTTCAATGGCAAGCAATGAAGGGGGTAGAGGGCAGTCTCAGCAGATACTCTGGAATGGCCAGAAAGACACACAGGATCACAGGGGGGGGGGGGGGGGAGAGGGATATGGGTACTGCTTTCTCAATATGGTCCGGATCATGTTATGTTTATCCAAACTGTTCAAGTTATAGTATGTCGTTATAGTTGTATGTTCTTTTTTGTTATAGGATCACTGTGTCATCACAGCAGTCGGCTGGCGGCGTGTCAGGGTGCTCGGAGACGCCCTCGAGGAGATCCTGTACATCCAGACATCTCCCTGCGCGGGCCGCAGGCCCCCACGACACTCTGCTCCACTGGATGCGGAGGGGGGAGGAGCGTATATCCCCCGTGCAAGAGCGGAAAAGAAGTACTAACCTCCGGTCGGGAGGGGGTCTTCGGGCACCGGGACGCGTCCGCGGAGCCGAAGCTAAGTTAAGTCAAGTTAAGTTAGACAAATCACCCAGTTTCTCAAGTTGTAATAAAGACTGATATATTGTGCCACAATACATCACATTCCATTCACATGGAATACTGCTGGTGCGAACTAACCCTGGTTGTTCACCGGCGCCTCAGGTGGTGTCCCATGGAAGTAGTCCATGGGAGCCGTTTAGCCCTACAGAGGACAGTCCCGAAAATGCTGGATCACCCCCTATTCGGGTGCCAGATGGCTGTTCGACAAGTAGGGCAAGAGAGCCGACTCTGGATCTGCCCAGACACGGCTCTTTCCCTTTTTCTTTTTTTTTAAAACTTTTTTGTCCCTGCCCTATCCCTCCCCGCCCCCACCTATTCCTCACCCTGGGACGCGGGTTACCCTCACGCAGGGGTTGTGTGAAACCTCGCTGCAGATGTACATCACAGCCAACATACACACAGTCATACGGTTCAGATATAGAACACTTAAACATAGTATCAGCATAGGAAGCAGTCCCTATATAGAACCAGGTGAATGGCCTTGAATGTTTTATCTAACAATGTAAAAGGGTTTAACAACCCGACGAAAAGGAAAGCGGCATTCACAGATTTTAAAAGGAAACAAGCCGATATTCTACCAGTCCAGGAAACCCATTTTAGCCGCAGCAGTTCACCCAAATACTTGGATAGACAATTTGCACAATTCTACTTAGCGTCAGCTGCGGGAAAAAAAAGAGGGGTCGGCATTATCTTTCATAACAGGGTCCCATTCACTTTAGAAACACTCAAGAGAGATAGCGAAGGCAGATTTCTGATCGTAGTGGGAACTATACAAGAACAATCAATAACGTTAGCCTCGATATATGCTCCCCATGAGCAAAGTCACGACTTCTTTGGGGAATTTTTCCAGAAATTAAACCAAGTGGCCAAAGGACATATTATACTCGCAGGAGACTTTAACCTAACTCTAAACCCAAAACTGGACAGGTCTGGCATAGCCAGAAATTGTCGGAAGAAGGTATTAGATACCTTAAAAGCAGGTCTTAAAAAAACCAGTTAGTTGACATCTGGAGGGAACTCCACCCCACTGAAAAAAACTATACTTTCTACTCCCACCCTCACGATGCTTACAGCAGAATCGACTACTTCTTCATTTCTAGTAGACTGGTCCCCTTGGTCGCCCATGCGGAGATCCATGACATTTCATGGTCGGACCACGCGCCTATAGAGCTGAGGTGCAATCAAATTCGTTCTGATAGGCCTGGTGCAAACTGGAAGCTAAATGAGTCACTTCTTAAAATCCCAGACATTTGTGGCTCAGTTGGCAAGGAGATCGATCAATTCTTTGCGACTAACTATGGTTCGGTGAGCTCAGATCTCACCCTCTGGGAGGCCCATAAGGCAACCATAAGGGGCACTTTAATTGGCATTGCAGCCCGTAGGAAGAGAGAGCGCAATAATAAGATCGCAGCCCTCCAAGCCAAATTACACTCTCTTACGTCAAGTCATAAACAGAAACTGGACCAGGGGTCTTATCGGAGATAAAGAATACCAAAATTGAACTCAATCTTTTGATGGTCTCTCAGGTCAACAAATCTCTAAGTTGGTCACGGAGGAAATTCTATGAAAAGGCAAACAGGCCAGATACCATGCTAGCGCGTAAACTAAACACTAGACAGTCCAATTATAATATACAGGTGGTCCGCTTGAAGAACGGTACCTCCACATCTAACCCAAAAAGCATAGTCGAGGAATTGAAATCATTCTACGAAAATGTATATAATGGAGAGAAAGTGGCACATAATCCCAAAACCACAAGGGCCGTGGAAGATTTTCTAGCAGGTTCCAACCTGACAGGCTGAGTGAGCTGGATAGGGGGGTATTAGAGGCTGATTTCACATTGGAAGAACTTACCCAGGTCATCACTGACCTCAAGCCTTCAAAGGCTCCGGGCCCTGATGGCTTCTCGGGGCAGTATTACAAGAAGTTCAACAAGAACTTAGCCCCATGGCTGCTCCGAATGTTTAATGCTGTGTTAGCAGGAGCCCCATTCCCGGAGCAGATGCTCCAGGCGTCTATCTCATTAATTTATAAACCAGGAAAAGATCCGCAGGACTGCAAAAGTTATAGGCCAATCTCCCTAATCAATACGGATATTAAAATTTACGCCAAATTACTGGCCAATAGATTAAGTCATATCCTGCCCAGACTCATCCATCCAGATCAAGTCGGCTTTATTATGGGTAGACAAGCTGCGGACAACACCCGACGAATCATTGATCTGCTAGAAATAGCCAATAATAAGAAATTACAAGTTATGATGTTGAGTCTGGATGCAGAAAAAGCGTTTGACAGGATTGACTGGCCCTACCTAAAACAGACGCTTGGGGCATTTGGCTTCCGGGAGAGGGTGAGTGGGGCGATATTATCGCTATTCTCTGGCCCCGCTGCCAGGGTCCTCCATCAGGGCTTCCCATCAAATTCATTCCAAATTAAAAGCGGCACACGACAGGGGTGCCCATTATCTCCCCTATTATTCGCCCTATGTATGGAGCCCCTGGCAGCGCAGATCCGTAACAACCAGGATATATCAGGGATTACTTTGCATTCACAATCCCACAAGGTTGCCCTGTACGCGGACGATATACTACTGTTGATCTCTAGACCTCTTACCTCCCTACCGAACCTATTTGACCTGTTGGATAAATTCAATAGAATATCAGGATTCAAAATAAACCAAACTAAATCCGAGGCCCTGAATATTAGCCTCCCAAAAGAAACCGAAAAACTACTGAGTCTGAACTTTAATTTTAATTGGCAACCAAAACATATTAAGTATCTAGGAGTCCACATCACCAAAGATTATAGAGGCATCTATGAAGCTAATTACCCCAAACTCATTAAGACACTGAAAGAGGATTTGAGAAAGTGGATGCCCCACAAGATCTCCTGGATAGGCAGGATACATAGTGTAAAGATGAATATCCTCCCCCGTATCCTATACTTGCTCCAGACTCTACCTGTGCCACTTAGACTGAAGGACATACTCTCACTTCAGTCTGACATCTCCGAGTTTATATGGGGAGGAAAGAAACCGAGAGTAAATAAGACAATTATGAAAAAAAGCACACGGACAGGGGGCCTAGCGGTACCTTGCCTGGTATCTTATAATAAAGCGGCGCAATTGTGTCAACTCACACAATGGTAAACCAACCCAGCATTGAAAAGATGGGTGGATCTAGAAAAGAGGGCTTGCCCCCCTCTGTAGATAGACAATTTGCTGTGGCTACCTAAAACAGTCGTTAAATAGGCTGATTGGCCGCTCTCAGCGGTGGCTAATTCGCTGTCGGTTTGGAAGACCACTAAATTTAAACACGCCTTGACCTCCAAACACTCCTTGATGTCCCCGTTATGGGGCAACCCCGACTTTGCACCAGGACTAGCAGAAAGCACCGCAGGGCTCTGGAAAAAATACGAATATCATAGGTAAAGAGATCTGGAGGGTATACCAAATAAGATTAAATCATTTGAACAAATCAGATCCGAGAAAAATATCCCACATTCCAAATTCTTCCGTTACCTCCAGATTAGAGCGTTCTTTACCAAAAATGTTCCCTACCTGCCCCTAACCACATTTGAAAAGCTCTGTCTGACAGAAACAGACACACGGGGACTTACATCGCAGATTTATGGAGAAGTGGTCGGTTCTGGGAGTTCACAACAGCAGCAAAAGCTGGCATACAGAGTTAGGTGGGAAGCAGACTTGGGGGAGGAATTGGAAGAGGACGAATGGTCGGCCATACTAGAGGCCACATCTAAGAGTTCCATCTGCACTACTTTGAAGGAGAATGCATATAAAGTATTGATGAGATGGTACCTCACCACACTAAAATTATCAAGGTTTGTCCCTGGATACTCCCCGCTGTGCCCTAAACAGTGTGGAGAATCGGCTGACCTGTTACACATGCTGTGGTCTTGCCCTCGGATCTCACCCTTATGGGAAGAAATTAGACATTGGATCCAGAGGATTTTTGACCTCACAATTCCCCCGGACCCGTGGCTGTTCCTATTGAATAGACCATGGCCGGGCCTCTCTAAAACTGGAAATAAATTGGTTGCACATTTTGCAACAGCTACGAGGTGCGAGATCGCAGCTATGTGGAAACAATCAGAGATCCCAAATATCCCCAAGATTCGGAATAGATTATGGTACATATGCCAGATGGAAAAATTAACTAGTTTAGTTAATGACACTGGCAACAAATATCTAAAAGTCTGGACGCCTTGGCTGGCACAGACAGATATCCCGGGGGTAGAGGTGGCCACAATTTGGCAATGATAGTCCCAAATGCATTCTCAATCAAAGAGAGCGAACTAGACTGCGATACCTAGCTGAATGTACATTTCACGCGCACATAGCGTGGACCGCGTGGGTAGTATACACAGTGAACGCAGCGGCCTAGCCACTCACGTCAAGGCGAAAGAAGAGAGAGCCCGCGCCCCCCCCCCTCTTCTCCCCTTCCCCCTCCTCTCCTTCCCCCCTTTATTTTATTTTCCTGTGCCCCCAAGTTTAAACTGCCTAAACATACCGGCTGGTATTAAGGAAGTTATATACCTCTATGTTTACTGTAAGTGCCTATGGGAGAGACTATATGTATTGTATATGGATGTAATACATTGAATGTTCAAGTTACCTGTATCACGATACTATCTGTATTGAAAAATTCAATAAACTTGAAGTTATAAAAAAAAAAAAGATGCCGTATGGAAGCATATTTCATTGCAAGAAGTTCTAGAACAAGCACTCATGCTGTGAATTTAGAGGGAGGGAGGCACAAGAGAAATGGGAGGAAGTCCTTCATCACCCCTCCTCACAGTGGTGATAGTGGTTAACCATAATTATATATTTAATATCATTAATAATAATTATATTTGTTTCTTAGGTAACATTGACAATGTACACAACACTGCAGATAGAATTTTGCATGCACAAAGAGATCCTTCTCTAAGGGGCTCTGTAAGAGACCTGTGCAGAGGTATACACAGGGAGACCGATTTGAGGGAAATTAAACATGGCTTTATTTAGTCTGTCACTTTAAACAGCAGTTTAAGGCAAAACATAATACAAAGAAACAAAGACCTACTCCACTTTGGAGACTAAATAAACCGTACATGTCCTAGCTATCTGACTGGCTGGATAGGCCAGTTCCCAGTGCAAAACACATAACATTTTATCAGGGCATAATGTATATGAAAGTCTTATCTGAGTATGCTGGTCCGGCGTCTTCGGTTTATCTAGGCAAAAATTCAGATGTAGGTGTTGCAGTCCTGCTGCTCCCTTGAGGGCCCGGCCTCTGGCAGGTTCCTGGGTCCTTTGTGTCCAGGAATATATTGTATCTAGTCTCCTGGTGTCTTGCTCTCAGCACACAGCCCTTCTGTGTGCTCAATACATTATTAAACAGGTTAAACAGTTGAACATTAATAAACATTGAACACTTGTTTGTAACAATTCTTTTACGTTTTCCGGTCCCGCCTTCAGAACTAGAGTTTGGATATTTTGGCGTAACATGATTTTTTTTTTTTTTAAGTATCTCATATTTTTATATATGGTATGAGGCTTTTTAAGAAACCAAGCTCTTCGTCTACGTTATCTTTTAATGCAATCTCCATCATTTCTAATTTTCACTCTTCTATCCAAATCAATTGTTTTTTTAAATCACTTGAGGGGTGGCGGCTCTGGGGAAGTTGCTGTCTAACACAGCGGTGCGCAAACTAAGGCCGCGCTTATAGTGCCGGCGTCGCGACGTAGCCCGAAAACAAATACTGTACATTGCCGCCGCCGCGTGCGCTTATAGTGCACGCGACGGAGCGCCGTCGCAAAAATCTGAAGCCGGCAAAATTAGATTTTTCAAGGGCTGTCGCGGCACGTGACGGCCCTTGAACAAATCAAATTGCGGGAATCCCGCGACCCCGCCGCCCGGAGAAACATAACTATTGCCGGTGGCGACGGCGACGGGTGACGTCACCCACTGTGTCGACCGTCGCCAACGACAGCACTATGCACGGCCTAAGGGGCGCGCCCCCCAGGTGGGGTGGGAGATTTGTCTGGGGGGGCGCGGGCAGTTGCAGAGATCCCACACTCTTCCTCCAGGCATTTAAATTAATGCCGGGGGATCGCGTGAGGCCTCTGCAACTAACTTACCGGGATTCTGAAATGCTGCAGGGACGCGTAGCCATTCGTCAAAAGACGCCGCGGTGCCATGAGGAGTGACGTCACACGCCCATCTCCAACACAACGGTGTCACATGACATCACGTCACGTGACCCCACAGCGTCTTTTGACGCCACTGAGCAAGGTGAGGGGGCCGCTAGAGCAAGGGGGAGCAGGCAGGGGGGGCGCAGCTGAAAAAGTTTGCACTCCCCTGGTCTAATAAAAAAATCATCATCCAATGTGACCTCGCGTGTCTTCAGTGATTTCATTCACTTCCAGACTGGACACCGTTTTCGCTGGTGTCATTTGCACTTTCAGAAACGCCATCATTTTGAAGTACGGCCATGAATACGTATATTCAGACGCACTTGTACCTGCGTCGCCAGAAAGTAGAGGTTTTTTTTTTTTTCATTCTCTGCGGAGAGAATCGCGTAAATTTTTCCATTTTCCTTTTTCACCTGAAAATAAAATAGACAAAACAGGTTTACATCTAATGGTTAAGCAATTTATATTTAATGCATTTCTTACCTAAATTTAAATGTTACGCACTATCATTGTGCCATTACACATTTTCACACATTAGTAACCTATATCACAAGCGTTAAGCCATTACACATTTTAAACTTCTTTTAATATGAATAAATCAATGTACTTTCAATCAATTACTTTCACTATCAATTACTTACTTGTGATGCTCAATGTTTTTCCAATGTCTCTCCACAATTTGTCATGCAGGTACCGGTCGTGGTATGCGTTGCACTGCTGAGTCCACAATGCATTTCTTTTAAAAACCTCATCAATTAGTTGCTCATTGGTAGGTTTATCCATACTGTATAAACTTGTAACACCCCTATCCCGCTGATCAGGATATATAGAGTAGGAGATGTTCTTGGTGCTCACCTGTTGGTAGTATCTGGAGCCTGAGTCTCCACGCTGTGGGAACTTGGGGTATGATGCGGCAGCGCCTCCACCTGCAAGGGCCCGGCCAGAGGTAGGGGTGACCCCTCTCAGGAACTATAGTCAATGAATAAACACTTGCAGGCAGTAGTGTAACCAAGCATAAACTTTACCCATAATAACACAACCTTGGGTACAGCACATTTTTCATAAACAGGACAGGTTTTCAGCATACAAAGAATTGTAGTTGACTATTCCTCTCATCATGAGACAAGTAGTGGCTCATCTTCCTTCTAAAGCAATCTTGCCCTGTCTGGTCCAGCTCTGGTCAGTCACCAGAACCAGGGTTGCCACCTTCTACTGAAGGCCAACCCGGAAACAAAAAATCCCTTACTTGGTGTGGCAGCATCTCCCGGCATCTTGCTGCAATTCCCCCTCCAATTGCACTGAATATGGCTGCGCGGCGTCTAATGCCATGGCAACGTGATGTTGCGTGGTGTCATGATGTCACATAGCGCCCAGTTGCCATGGCAATGCGGCGTCATTCGACGCCGCACAGCCATGTTCACTGCAGTTGGAGGGGGAATTTCAAGAAAATAACGGAGAATGCCGGAGACGCCGCCGCACCACACCGCACCCCGGAGATTGACAATGGCAACCCATAGCCCGGAGGTAAGTGCCTCGAAACTCGGCGTCTCCGGGTCAAACCCGGAGAGGTGGCAGCCCTGACCAGAACCCACCAGCAGCCCACTGAGGGTTCCTTCTAGCCCTGCCGTGAGAGACTACCTTGCTCAGCTGGTGTAGGCTTCTTGCAACACTCTTCCTTGTGGAGTATGTTCCCATAGATCTCCCCTACTTAAAGCTGCAGTTCAGTCTTTTTTTTTTTTTAATTTATTGTTTTACTTCAATAGTTTCATGTGGGCAATCTTTAATTACCTAAAGAACTGTATAGCTACAGGTCAATTCGTTCTCCATGTATTGATAGGCGAAATTTGGTGACATAATTAGAGCTGGCATATGTTTATATTCTGCCTCTGTCACTCAGTGGAAGCTCATGAATATTCATGAGCACTCCTGCACTGACATGTGCTAGAGGGAGGGCAGGGCTGACAAAGGGGTGTGCCAGGGCTTGTGACAGGACATGAAGGGGCAGTGCCTTAGCAAATGGCTGTTAAAATAGAATACAAGAAAATTGGTCTTTCAAAGTTGTTTTTTTAAAAACAGAAAATGCTAAAAGTATTTTTTCTTACTACAGAACTGATTTATTAAAAAAAAAACACACATGCAGGATATAGACTGAACTGCAGCTTTAAGAGTCTGGTTCACCCCTTCTCCCTGGGGTCTGGACTCTGCAACAACTGGGCCCTACTTACCCCAGCTGGACCTCCCAGGACTGACTGCACCCCAGGGCTGACTTCACCTCTCCTGAGAAAGGTGAGGGTCCCCAACTTATATAGTCTCTGGGCAGATCTTACTGTATCAAGAATATCACCCCACCAGTCACATGACTTACCAACTGACTTAGGCCTCACCAGACTAGGCATGGGCCTGGAAGTTACAACATTATAACATAACTAGGAGCCAAATCACATGCAGAGCCATGTGCTAGCTGTTTAACTCTAACACTGCCAGCATCTGCCATAGCTTACATGCAGAATAGGGGTATTATTCTAGCAGGGTGCTACATACTGTATATAAAGTACTATAACACTGTTCAAACAACCAAAAGTAAAGATTTCGCAGTAACCAGTCACGAAAGTTCTGCTTCGCTCTGATTGGTTATAAACAGGTCAAGTGACGCGCCCGTCACATGAAAAAAAACCTATTTTCTTTGTCTCTTCTAAATGCTGCCGCACCATCACGCTTTATCGCGCGCACAGTCACGCGCACTATGGCCGCCCTCCTTTGTTTTGTTCGTGTGGCGTGCGCCGTCACGCTTACTATAATGGCGGCCTACTAGTAGTTCAATCCCGAGAGATGGCTGAAGTCGCTACTTAGTATGTGGCACAAACAGCATGTGGTGTGTGCCCTGTCGCTGTTGCCAGAAGCGTGCTGCTTTAGACAGTGTCCGGGTAGGGTTGAAAGAGTTTGCTGAGGGGATTGAAAGATGGGGTACTCATGGGAGTATGATGTGATGAGTGTGAGTGGATGAAGAGAAGTTTGGGGGGAGACTGCAACAGATGAGGGGGGGGAGGTTAAATGGTACAGGCCTAAAAATGTAGAACATGAGTAGTAGTGAGCTCACTAAAAGCCGTCCAGTAGTATCCTCACACAGAAAGTTGATGGAAGACCTAGCCGGACTGGACAGACTGTTGTCCACCTCTTGTCTACCTCGTTGTCAAGGGAGAGGGGGTTTGGCCTGGGATTAAAGGGGTTACACCCCATTTGGCCACCCCCTGCTCTCACTTGGGGAGCAAGGGGTTAACTGTACTAGGGTCCAGTAATATGTTTTTATCTTGCTTCAGAATCCTACTGTATATTCCCCTGTAAAAATGTATTGTTTCTGTTCCAGTGTTTGCACCAACACATACACTGGGATTGATGCGAGAGGCTTAAGGGGTTAATGAGCTACAGTTTAGGAAAATACAAATATGTGTGGTGTCTTTTCAGAAATATCTGGGCTTCAAAAGGCTTGATTGAAGTTGGGTGTGACAAGTACAGAGGGGGTTTAGTGTACAGTATGTTAATACCTAATAGGCAGACCAAGGGTATATTGCTGGTAGAGACATCTAGGACCCAGGTCTGGAGCATTGAGTGTGTAATATAGCACCTGTGACAAATGTTCTCTACACACGAGGCCCAGCTTCAAAGGATTTCTTGACAAGGGGTTATGGGGGCCAGGTGTGCCGTTACACAAGGAGATATCAGAATATTATGAGATGTCCTCGGCTGAACGTGCTAAAAGCTAGATGTGTGTATTCGTGGGACCGATTTGCACATAATGATTACAGGCACATGATGTCTAGCAGGTACTAAGAGACAGATATTAATATCTCTCAATTTTAATATTACACGGTAATATTTAGTCTCATTGGGAGCGTCATGCGTGCCGGAATGTATTAATATGTCTCGCGTAGATAGGAAAAGCAGTTTTTAAACGTCCTTGGGTGGGAGGAGTTTTACTCTGGGGAAGACTGTCAACCTCACCACTGATTTATGAGAGGAGCTGGGTTTAGGTTGTGTTCAATGGGAAATAATTGTATATAAACAAGGCTGAGCCTATGCTCTATTGTCTTTGTGATTTTCAAGATTGCTGTATGAACTGCCAGTCCAGATTTGACTGTTTCATCATTCCATCTTAAGTAAGTGTCTATATTTTGTCTGTTATTTGTATATCTGGTGGGTTCACCTTTTTCAAGGAATAAATTATATTTTATCATATCTCAGCCATGTTCAGTTCAACCCAGGTATTTTTGGTGTAAATTATATCTTGTCATAAGTTACCATGACACTCGTGTACAACTCTTTCAGTCCCTTATAAATGTACCCACTGAAATGTTATGCTAACCCCTTAGATAAGTATGTGGCACCCTGCTATATCCCTTTGGCCTGGCATTGCAAGTCCTGGTAATAGCAGGCAATCCTCGAGTTAATCCTTAGCACATGGCCCTGCATGTGAGTGAGTTCCCCAGTCTAGGTAATATGTTGCAGCTTTCAGGTACATGTCTGAGAGCAGTTGGTGTCACATACCAGGGTGAGTGGCTTTGCTACAGCAAGATCTGCCCAGTTACCAGGGCAGGGAAGTTGGCCACTCCCCAATTATAAAGTGTGATTCCCTTGCAGTTAAAAGGGGTTCTGTTCTGCTCTGGCTCCTGTTGAGTCAGGGGCTAGTGTGACTCCTCCTGAGTCCTGTCCTACCCAGTGAGGTGGATGAGATCCCTGGTTGAGGATATTCCATTCCTAGGTACATCAGTTCCTGCTGTCTTCTCACTATCCTTTGCTGTCGGAAGGATATGTAATACAGGTAGTCCTCGCGTTACGAAGTTTCGCTTTCCGTCGGATGCGTTTTCCGACGGCGGCTAATGCAATAAAAAAAATGCATTATCCGCCGCAAATTTCGCGTATCCGACGGAAATCGCCACCGGTTAACATTGTTCCCTCTTTCCGACAATCGGTTTGCGGGACGCATTGTGTCGGATAAGCGAGGACTACCTGTACATTGCTAGCATCGCTTGCAGAACAAGGGGTTGGAAAAATACAAATAAAACTAATTACTTCCTTATTTTAAAATGGTCATATTACAATATATTTCTATCCTGTAATATTGCAGAACATCTAGACTTTCTCAATTCCAGATATCTTGCACGTAGCGAAAAAGGGTAGGTTTTTTATCTTTATCTTTGCCATGGTTTATTCCTGCCCTTTAAACTGGGTCTGCCTTGTCGTGGCTCACAGGCTTACAATGCTTTGGCCAAAGGGTTAAACTAAATTACCCTTTTTCAAGAGAATATATAAGTATTTTGCTATGTATTTTTGTCACATTGGATATAGCATTGGGCTTCTCTGTCGCTTGCTGCCCTTTAAACAGTTTCTTAATATTTTCTTCCTGACCCGCACAGCGACTGAGTTTAATAGTAATTACATTAGATCAAATGTAAAAAGTCTTTACAGATCAAGACATCTGTGCAAGGTTAACATATTTCTTATTGAAAAGCGAGCTCGAGTCATTACGATGATCATTATCACTTCATGGTGCTGTCAATTGTCTGCTGGAAGCGAAACGTTCTTGTATCCAAGGAGAGTCTCTCGCTCAGCCTGCTAATTCCAGTCAAATATCTTTTAGAGCATTTTCTTATTGAATTAGGCATTGTGATGGAGTGAAATAGGGATATGTATCAAAGACTCATTGTTTCAAATCGGGGCAGAATTGATGTAAAACAGTCCCAGGATTAACAAAGTAAAAGCAAAAAAAAATAAAAAATTATTTGCTTTCAATTAGATTTTCTTCTTTGCTAAATGCGGCGCTGGTTTTTTCTTTTGCACTGGTACAGGCAGTCCTCGTTTTACGACGAACGGCTTATCCGACGCTGTCCAATGCATCCCTATGGCCGTTTTTACGACACCTGAACGGCTTACCGATGCTCTTACGACGCTTTGCAAAATTGCTACAATTGCCCAATCAGAAGGCTGCAGGTCAGGGAAATCATTCTGAACAGTCTGTGTGAAGGTTTAGTGGTTTATTTTAGGCCCCTAACCATGTCTGATAAAAGCAAAAAGCAAAGTGATGTTGCTCCAAAAAGGATTAGAAAATCTATTACTTTAGAGACCAAACAAAACATAATAAAGCGCTCTGAGAAAGGAGAGACGAACACAGAAATTGGACGTGCCTTGGATGTACCTCGCATAACTATTGTGACAATAATAAAAGATAAGGCAAGAATCTTGGAACAGATTAAGGGCTCTGCTCCTATGCAAGGACAACAATAAGGCAACGTGCTGGGCATATTGCTGAGGTAGAAAAACTCCTCATCATATGGCTGGAAGATCAATCCCAGCGTCATGTGTGCCTATTAGTTTAGCCTTAATTCAGGCCAAGGCTTTGAGTCTCTATGAGGACATTAAGCACCAGCATGGAGAAGGGTCCACTGAGGAAACGGTCACTGCAAGTAGGGGCTGGTTTATGTGGTTTAAAGAGAGGGCAAACTTGCATAACATTAAAGTGACCGGTGAAGCTGCTAGTGCTGATGAGGAGGCAGCTAAAACCTTCCCTGTTACATTAGCCAAAATTATAGAGGACGGTGGCTATGGCGCTCGTCAGGTGTTCAATGCAGACGAGACTGGGCTCTACTGGAAGAAAATGCCCAGTAGAAGCTACATTGCAAAAGAGGAAAAATCAATGCCTGGGTTTAAAGTTGCAAAGGACCGGCCGACTCTTCTGATTGGATCAAATGCTGCAGGTGATTTCAAGCTAAAACCTTAGCTTGTTTATCATGCAAAAAACCCTAGGGCATTCAAGGGTTATGCAAAGAGCACACTTCCAGTGATTTGGAAGTCCAACTGTAAGGCATGGGTAACAGGGAGCCTTTTTGAGGACTGGTTCCAGCATCATTTTATCCCAGCTATGCAATTATATTGCACAAGGCAGAACCTTGATTTTAAAGCATTGCTGCTCTTGGACAATGCTCGTGGCCATCCCGTGTACCTGGATGACCACCATCCAAACGTCATGGTGGTGTTCATGCCCCCAACACCACCTCATTGATACAGCCGATGGACCAGGGGGTTATCGCTTCCTTCAAGGCCTTCTATCATAGGCAAACATTTGCCAGGCCATCAGAGCAACTGATGTGGAAGGAGGTCCAACCTTGAAAGAATTTTGGAAGGGTTACAACATTCTCCATGCAGTAAGAAACATCGGAGAGGCATGGAATGAGGTCAAACAATCCAATTTAAATGGAGTTTTTGCGTCATTTGTGCCCTGATTTTGTGTCAGATGTCCAAGGCATTACAGAAACTGTTGTAGAGGTTACAGAAACTGTTGTGCAAATGGCCAGAGATCTCAACTTGGAGGTGGAAACCGAAGATATTGAGGAGTTGCTCGCCTCCCATTCTAACGAGTTGAGCAATGAAGACCTGATGCAATTAGAAGAGCAAAAAAAATGCTGAAGAGGAGGCCCACCAATCTGCTGAAGTGGCACAGCCACGTAAATCCTTATCAACCAAAAATGTTGACTGCGGCATTCAAGCACATTGATAGCGCACTGGCCATATTTGAGGAAAATTACCCCAACATTGAACAGAGTTCAACAGTCAGTCGCGGGGTGTCTAACCAAATCAGCTGCAATAGAGCATAAAAGGAAAGGATCTGTCCAGAATTCATTGAAGAGCTTCTTCAAGAGGCCCAAACCTTCAAGTCCATCTACATTACCTCCAAGAAGTCCGATATCCGTTGAAAATCCCCCCCCCAATTATCTTCCTCCAATAATCGATGTTTTTTTTTTGCTCATAATGTACATTACTGTACAGAATATAGTTTTATTATAGCTTCTGAGTTCTGGAATCAATAAATATAATGTTTACATCATAATCTGTGTGTGCTGCGTATCTTATTGCTTGCATAAAATATTTTGTGTATTTTAGCATTAAACATGCCTTCAGGAACGGAACGTTTGATTTAAACAGTGTTCCTATGGGAAAATGTGATTCGCTTTACGACGCTTCGCTATCCGACGCCATTTTGAGTAAAGCACTGCGTCGGATAACCGAGGACCGCCTGTATTGGACCAGTTTTGTAGTTGAGGGGCACCTAGAAATATAGACACAGGTGGTTCATACCAGTTTAGGAGAAAATAAAATAGACACCAATGGTCCGTACCAGTTTGGGAGACAATAAATATTAGGAGATGTCAACCTTCAATGACACTGGAAGTTTTGGGCCATTTGTCATGAGAAGAACTGATTCTATATGCTAAAAAAATCAGTGAGACTGACTCCAAATCAGTGAAACTCACAGGAAATTGGTAGTCACAACATTACTGATGGTTCATTACTTTTTTGGGGATAGCGAGTAGAGTAGATTGCAGCTTCAACTCTTAGGGCCTCATTCAGAAAGCGTCGATAAGGCCCTTATCGAGCACTTATCGGCCAAAATGGCTACTCGTATTCAGTAAGCCTCGATAAGTGCTCGATAACGGCCTGTATCGCAGCAAAATTTCATGATCAAAAGAAACTCGCCAATTGAGCGGCGATCATCCGCTTATCGACCATTTTCGGAAGGATCATAAACTCGCGCGATTCTAGTACTCGCGAGTCGGTTGTCGCGGCCCATCGCAGCCCTAAAAGGCGATCTTCTCCCCAAATCCAATTCACCTCAAACCTTAGGTAAATTGGTGGGGAGATGGCCTCGATGAGCTGCGATGTGTCGGGACTTAGAAAATATCAGGCCCTTTTCCTGCCTCGGATTGATGCCGGGGGTCTCCGGAGCTGATAGCCATTAATACCAGCACCGGAGCCCCCCGGCATGCATCCGATGCAGGAAAAATGCAGTTAGAGCAACTTAATTATCTTAGCGGCTAATTAAGGCAATGAAGGGGTTAAACACCCATGCCAGGCTTACTGTGGCTAGCAAGGGTGAGTAAAGGGGTAATTTGGCCCTTAGTGGCTGTTTAGGCGTTGCGGGGGGGTTGCGGGGGGACTTAACCCCTTCATTACCTTAGCGGTTAATACCGCTAAGGTAATAAAGGGGTTAACCCAACTGCTACCCACCCGCAAGGTCTAGACACCCATCCTTAGGGCTAATACCCCCTTCACCCATCTGTGAGGCCTAAGCACCCACCCCGGACTGACTATACCCACCCTGTACCCATTGAGTAGTATAGTGGTACATCATACCCATATAATAATGATATGGGCATGATAAGCCTCTATAGCACTCAATGGGCACCCTAATTACAATACATTAATACACAAGACACACAATAATAAAACATAACTAAACTCCAAAAACCCACACTTCACTAAATAAAAACAGTAGCCAGCTAATCCAATGAATACAAGCAATAACAACATCAACAATGAATTAATTAAACCATTAACCAATCAAAACAATTAATTCCTAAAACAACTCCGAATTATTTTATAAAGTAACCAATCCAACCACATAATTACTAAACCAACTCAAAATTAATAGTAACACTAACCAATCAAACCAATTAATTACTACAACATTCATGAATTAATGTAAACATTAAAATACAAAGAAATAAATTCAAACAATATCTGAAATAACCATAAAACACATTAGCTAACATAATACAACATTAACTGAAAACGAACACCAATCGCAAACATTGTATTACCATTAAGCAGGAAAAAAAACAAACAATGACATCCACATAAGAAACTGAAATTAAAAAAACCAACAGCAATACCAAGCCAGAAATGCCCCCCAAATATTGTCATAATAATGTATTAATCTGTACCCTAAAGTGGTACAGATTAATATATTATCAGTCAATGTGCCTCCCCCAAAAAATCAAAAAACACATCCAATGAAAAAACCTGTAAAAAGAGACATTTACAAACATTCAATATATTACTTACCATTAGAAGCGGTGGCCCTCCGACTCCCGGGGAAACAGGAAGCTCACGTACCTTGGAGGCCTCCAACAGCATCCGATGCCATCCGCCATGAAGATCCGGATCAGGTACCCCAATCTTCTTTTTTCTTTCTTTAATCACCTTCTTCTATCTTCATCTGTCACCATTTCTTGATCTTCTTTATCTTCTATCTTCATCTGTCAATCCAAAAAGCCACATGGTAAATCCCAACCGATGTTGTCTCGTCGTCTTCTTGGGCTCAAATGAGGCGTCACGGCCTTAAATAGGGCTTGTCATGTCACATTTAGCCTCAAAATGGTTAACAGCTACCTGATTGGCTGTTAAAACCATGTTCCGACTTTAATTTTTTTTTTTTTTAATGACGTCACTTAAAGGGAATGATGCCAGCCAATCAGAATGGCAGTGCTTCATTTGCCTTTAAGATGACGTCACTAAATCCAAGATAGCCGGCATCACATGGTATTTCAGCCAGAGTGTGGAATTGGTTCCCACGATCTGATTGGCTGAAATACCATGTGACGCCAGCTATCTTGGATTTAGTGACGTCATCTTAAAGGCAAATGAAGCACAGCCATTCTGATTGGCTGGCATCATTCCCTTTAAGTGACATCATTTAAAAAAAAAATTAAAGTCGGAACATGGTTTGAACAGCCAATCAGGTGGCTGTTAACCATTTTGAGACTAAATGTGATGTCACAAGCCCTATTTAAGGCCGTGACGCCTCATTTGAGCCCAAGAAGACAGAAGACAACATCGGTTGGGATTTACCATGTGGCTTTTTGGATTGACAGATGAAGATAGAAGATAAAGAAGATCAAGAAATGGTGACAGATGAAGATAGAAGAAGGTGATTAAAGAAAGAAAAAAGAAGATTTGGGTACCTGATCCAGATCTTCATGGCGGATGGCATCGGATGCTGTTGGAGGCCTCCAAGGTACGTGAGCTTCCTGTTACCCCGGGAGTCGGAGGGCCACCGCTTCTAATGGTAAGTAATATATTCAATCTTTGTAAATGTCTCTTTTTACAGGTTTTTTCATTGGATGTGTTTTTTTATTTTTTGGGGGAGGCACATTGATTGATAATATATTAATCTGTACCACTTTAGGGTACAGATTAATACATTATTATGACAATATTTGGGGGGCATTTCTGGCTTGGTATTGCTGTTGGTTTTTTTAATTTCGGTTTCTTATGTGGATGTCATTGTTTGTTTGTTTTTCCTGCTTAATGGTAATACAATGTTTGCGATTGGTGTTCGTTTTCAGTTAATGTTGTATTATGTTAGCTAATGCGTTTTATAGTTATTTCAGATATTGTTAGTGTTACTATTAATTTTGAGTTGGTTTAGTAATTATGTGGTTGGGTTACTATTAATTTTGAGTTGGTTTAGTAATTATGTGGTTGGATTGGTTACTTTATAAAATAATTCGGAGTTGTTTTAGGAATTAATTGTTTTGATTGGTTAATGGTTTAATTCATTCATTGTTGATGTTGTTATTGCTTGTATTCATTGGATTAGCTGGCTACTGTTTTTATTTAGTGAAGTGTTTTTTTGGAGTTTAGTTATTTATTATTGTGTGTCTTGTGTATTAATGTATTGTAATGAGGGTGCCCATTGAGTGCTATAGAGGCTTATCATGCCCCTATTATTATTATTATATTATTTATTTATTTATAAAATATTTTACCAGGAAGTAATACATTGAGAGTTACCTCTCGTTTTCAAGTATGTCCTGGGCACAGAGTTAAGACAAATAATACATGTTTACAAATACAGTTACATAATGAGCAGGGTATACATTATATACAAGACATTGCATGCACAGTTAAAGATAATTTGTATTATGTGTGTATGAAACAGTTACAGACCACATTAAAATGTGTGACAGCCTTAGATTTGAAAGAACTTAGACTGGTGGTGGATGTAAGAGTCTCTGGTAGGTTGTTCCAGTTTTGGGGTGCACGGTAAGAGAAGGAGGAGCGGCCAGATACTTTGTTGAGCCTTGGGACCATGAACAGTCTTTTGGAGTCTGATCTCAGGTGATAGGTGCTGCATGTGGTAGGGGTGAGGAGCTTGTTCAGGTAGCTGGGTAGCTTGCCCATAAAGAATTTGAAGGCAAGACAGGAAAGGTGAACTTTGCGCCTAGACTCGAGTGATGACCAATCTAGTTATTTGAGCATTTCGCAGTGATGTGTGTTATAGTTGCATTGGAGAACAAAACGACAAATTGAGTTGTAAAGGGTGTTAAGTTTGCTACGGTGGGTTTGAGGTGCCGAGCCATATACTATGTCTCCATAGTCAATAATTGGCATTCGCATCTGCTGTGCGATACGTTTTCTGACCACGAGACTTAGGGAGGATTTGTTCCTGTAAAGTACCCCTAGTTTGGCATAGGTCTTGGTCGTCAGGGTATTAATGTGCATCCCGAATGTTAAGTGGGAGTCAAACCATATGCCCGGTATTTCAAACTAGTAACAGGAGTTAGGGTGGTGTTAGTGTTGGTTGTGATCTGGAGCTCAGTCGCTGGAAGCTTTAAAAATGTAGTCTTGGTCCCAAACACCATTGTTACAGTCTTGTCAGTGTTTAAAAACAGTTTGTTTTGGAAAATCCAGTTTTCGAGTCTGAAAAAGTCAGACTGAAGTATGTGTTGAAGGTCAGAGAGGCTATGGCTGTGTGCCTATAGGATTGTGTCATCTGCATACATGTGTATTGAGGCTTCCTGACAAACTTTGGGAAGATCATTGATGAACACTGAGAAGAGTAGGGGCCCCAGAACAGAGCCTTGCGGGACGCCACAGGTGATAGCCAGGGGGTTAGAGTTAGAGCCAGAGATGGACACATGTTGGGATTTACCTGATAGGTAGGACTGAAACCAGTTTAAAGCATGCTTCCCTATTCCAGAGCTCTGGAGTTTGTTGAGCAGGAAAGCATGATCAACAGTATCAAAAGCCTTTGCAAAATCTAGGAATACTGCACCAGTGAGTTGACCCCGTTCCATTCCACACTGGATTTTATTGCAAACTTTTAGCAGGGTAGTTACGGTAGAGTGTTTGGGGCGAAAGCCAGATTGGAATTGGCTAGGGAAATTTGTCTTGTTATAGCAATCGCTTAATTGGGAGTGGACACATTTTTCTATGATTTTGGATAGGATTGGGAGAAGGGAGATTGGTCTGTAGTTTGAGACAGTGTTTTTGTCCCCACTTTTGAAGATTGGGACAACTCTGGCAGCTTTCCAGGTCTTAGGGATATGGCCAGCAGACAGGATAGAGTTGACTATGGAAGCAATTGGTTTTGCAATTGCTGGGGCACCAAGTCTTAGGAACCTAGATTGTAGTAAGTCAGGTCCACATTGGCTGCATAGTTTTAATTTGAGAAGCGCTTGTGTAATCTCCTCTTCGGATACTGGGCCAAATTGAAAATTGTGGGCAATGTTGGGAGGGGTGGGGCTATAGTGGTACTCCCAGGATGAGATTCAGGTTTGTGGTTTGGGTTGCGTTTTTCTAATAAGTTAGTAGCACACCCCACAAAGTAATCATTGAATGCATTTGCAATGTCGGTGGGGTTTGTCAGAGTAATATCGCCCTTAGTGATATTACTTGGCTGTTGGTGGTTAGAAGGCTGAAATAGGTTGTTGATAACCTTCCAGAAGTTAGCTGGGTTTGATGTGTTCTGGAGGAGATTGTCAGAGTAATATTGTGCTTTTGCGTGCCTTGTTTGCCTTGTGCACACGTTCCGCAGGCATCTGTAGTGATTGAGATCCTTGGTAGTGCCAGTTATTTTGTGGCGTTTCCACAAGGCATCCCTGAACTGGTAGAGTGCTATAAGGTCAGGTGTAACCCATGGAAGTTGGGCACCCCGTACCCTTATTCTACGTAGTGGAGCATGGGTATCACAGAGTTTTAAGAACTCGGATTGGAAATAGTCGAGCGCAGAATCGGGGTCGGGAATTAAATCGATTCTGTGCCATGGGCAGTTGGTAAGGTCAGCCAGAAACTGTTGTGGGTTAAAGTTTCTAAATGTTCTAGTGAGGAGAACTTTAGGGCTTGATTGGGGCGGTTTAATTTTCCTTACACAGTACACTATTGCATGGTCACTGAAAATGTCAGGAAGGATGCCAGAGGATTGGATTCTGCTGGGATTTGAGGAGAGAATCCAGTCAAGCAAGGAATGGTTGTGCGATTTCAGGTTTGTTGTGTGGGTTGGGAAATGAGTTGCGATAGGTTAAGCGACTTGATTTGTGTGTGGATTTTGTGGTTTTTAGGGTCAAGCCAATTGAAGTTGAAATCCCCAAGAACTAGCAGCTCACTCTTCTCATTCTGAGAGGAAATGGAGCCAAGAAACTGGGTGATATCAGTCAGAGATTGTAGAGGGGCTTTAGGGGGGCGGTAGATGCCACCAATCAGGACGGGCTTAGAGAAGGGGAGGCAGATTCTGCCAACTAGGATTTCAAAAGAGGTTGGTCTTGGGGGGGCAGTTTACCAGTGTAAATTGTCTGCAATATAAAATAACACCCCCCTCCTCTCTTTGACCTATCTCTCCTAAAAATGGAGTATCCCTGAATGGTAATATGTGCATCAGGGGTTTTAGGGGTTAGCCATGTTTCTGTAAGAACGATGGCTTTTGGTTTATGCATAAGGCACCATGCCCTTACTTCATCCAGTTTGGGCAGCAGACTACGGATATTTATATGGGCGAGAGATAGCCCTTTTTGGAATTTGAAGGGGTATTCTCAGGGGTATGGGACAGAGTTTAAGTGGGAGGGCCTGGGTTAGGTTCAATATCACCCGCTAAAGAGAGTAATAGTATGAGTAGGTTTGGTAAGGAGAGATGGAGCACTACAGGAAAAAACTGCTAGAGAGTGTGTTCCCAATAAAAATGTTTATTGGATCAGAGCATAGCACACAAAAAATGAGCCCTGGGGCCCCCACCAACGCGTTTCGAGCTTGCGCTCTTTCTCAAGGTGCATACCCTCTGGCAAATCCCCTTACCTGATATAGGTTCATTTTCCCGCCTTTCCTCGCCACTAACCCGTCGCTCAGTAGCGTCACAAGGAGCGCGCCATGTTGCCATGACGCCCCATGAGTCGCGCCATCGCGCTGGGTAGAGTGGTGACGTCAGCGCGTCTTTGAACCGCAACAACAGCTTTATTTCTATCACTTAACGAACACTAATAAAAAAACTTAAAACAACTTTATTGAACATTTTGATTATGAACAGTGTACACTCTCCGTTCTCCACGACGTGTGTATCTAAAGAAAACATTTTTAAAAACAACAAAAATATTAGAACAATCCTTGGTAGTTAGTGATGTTTTTTCTCTCTATCTAGGAATGCCTATATGTGACTTTTATGAATGATTTTAGTTAAACATAAGCATAGACATAGAACAAGAAACAGTGCAGGCATGCATACAACCTATAATATAATAGTATGAGTAGAAATTTGAGTAGTTGTTTGCAAGTTGTAACTTTATGATTTTTGCCAATTGAGTGAGCGGTGGTTGGAGTGCTGGTTTTCAGGGTTCTCCACCAACATTCTGCATTGAAATGTCCCACGTCACGTGACCGGGACATTTCCTTGCACAGGAGATACCGGCACCCCATAAAGGGGCCTGTATCTCGGGAAGCAGGGTGTCCCTGGACCTGAAACCAACGCGGTTCAGCTCCGGAGACCCCCTGCACATCTACACTATGAAAGAAATTTATATTAAAATAAATAATTTTCGGGCGACATTTCCGCTGTGAGAGGCGGCTCTCTCAGAGCCGCTCTCTCTGCAGCAGAAATGTATCGCCGGTTTAGGCCTTTTCAGAGTCTCGATGCTCTCGCTGGCAGCAACTCGCCCGTCTTGGGAATTTTGCTATCACAGGTAATCGAGGCTTTCTGAATACCGTGATAGCAACGCCCCAAAAAACGGCATTTTAAATGCCCTGGCAATAATTTTTATCAATCTTCTCTGAATGGGGCCCTTAGAGTGCATGTTGACATACCCCGGGTATTTCATACTGTAAATATTAGTTTCCTAGGGGGAGATTGCGTTCGCTGCTGGAACACCATCAGAATGGCAGTGAAGCTACCTCCCCTTCCATTCATGTCCGGGAGGGGGGGAAGAATGGGGTGCCGGTGACCATGTGATCGCTACGCCAAGAACTACTCATCACACTAAGGGTTAAAGACAATTTAGTACAACTATCAGTGTTTAGCAATAGCTTAAAGCGTATGTCCATTTTATCTTTGTCAAACCCGGGTTTGTTAATGTGTCCTTTAATACAAATTAAAAATGAACCTCCATCTCTATTGCATTTTTCAAAACATATTTCAAAGGTCTGAACTCCGATTACTTCCATCCCCATGCCAACCAGCAAAGATGATCTCTACAGAGGCCAATTTTTTAAGTTACAGTCACTTAAACTTTAGTGTACAAGTGTGGGAAAAGAGCCTAGAAAATCACAGAGGTTTGTCAGATCAAGAAACTAAAAGGCAATAAAATAAACAGTGAGTTTCATAAAATATTTGTTTTATTATATTTATTTTGAAAGTAAGAAGGATATGGTACATTCATAGAGTTTCTGATTTCGCTGATACAAGGTATATTGGAACTATACCAGCTAACTCTGCATGTTTTTGAGGAGGACTCATGATTTATATATGTAACCCCCTCCTTGCCCCAGCCCAAAGGAGTGTTACGTCGAGGTAGTGTTATTTAGGCCTAAATGCTCGGTGTGGTTGGGTTACCTTTCTCAGGGTCTTGGCATCCGTGCAGGCTGGTGTTTTAAGCGTTGGTTAGAATAAAGGGCGCCGGGAACTTTATTTAGACAAACGATTTTCTTTATTCTACATCTTGGACATCATACACTCTTCTTCCCTGGTTGCTCAGGCAGCATCCCAGGGAGACACACGGCTTGTCATCTTGTTCACACTTTTTGGGTGGATTAACGGCAATCCCTTGCATGTGGACATGAGGTTTGCTAGCAGCCTACCAGGACTCTATGCAGGGGTGAACCTTCTATCAAGGACTCCTCCTAGTCCCCTACATTGGCTTGCTAGTGGGATATTTGGGCTTGTCTGTAGACACGTTGCAGGCCTGTTAGGTGAAATATTTGTGAGGTGTGTGTGTAATACACAATGGATACTCGAAATTTGTGGGAAAGGGCCTCCCGGATGTCTGTAATTCTGTTGCACTTTAACAGCCTGGCAAGTATCTGGATCTCTCTTCCTGTGGGCTCTCCTCTCTGTGTGTAGGGGGTGTGTTTCTGCTGCTGTCTTTCACTTTCTCACCTTGGTTAGAAGTCTCCTACAAGCTTCCTCTTTCACCTCTGTGAGTGTCAGGCTCTCTCTCTCTTAAGCTCTTCTCTCTGTAACTTGGGCTGTCTCTGTGTGCCTCTCACACTGTCACTCTATGTGTCTCTGTCTCAGACTGATAGTCGGTTTCTCTATGTATCTCTCAGACTGACGGTTGGTCTCTAGATTCTATCCGTTTTTCCAATCCCATATGTTTTGTAATTTGTTACCAGGCAAATCAGGGACAGTGTCTCTTCGACTGAGCCACTGATTGAGCCACCTGTGCTGAAGCTGGGATATCCTTAAAACCTGACCTGTAGGGGGGTCTTGAGGACTGGAGTTGAGAACCCCTGCTTTAGGGGTATACAACCTTAGTTATCTAGTTGATGGGCCCTTGACAGTCTGAGAGACAAGAGTTTGCCGAGGTTGAGCAATCTGATTGGACTAGAGTAATTGTTTATGTATACTAAAGCACACAAGACCGGGCAAAAAAAAAAGGACAAGATAAAATTGCAAGTTGTGTTGATATTTGTGATATTTTTTTGACCGGCATTCTTCTGCAAATAAGTCACTGATGGTCAATTTAGATATGAAATGTGTGATCGGGGGTGATAACGCAGATCAAGCTACAAGTAATTCGATAAATACATTGGGCTGAGTAAATCCCACGGATTCTTAGGTCCTTATTCTATAAGGTCCGAAGCGACTGATCTTGCCACAATCATCCAAAATCTGCCATTATTGGAAACCTTGTTGAACCTTCTAGAGAGATGCAATAGTCGCCGGTACAGGTCATTGTTAATGTTAACTGCTATTGTAGTTCATTAAAGCAGGGTCGCGGTGAGAGAATCTGTATCGGAAGTTAGATAATTTCACCGTTAGAGTAATGTTCATTCTAAGGAAAGCTGGTAGTATCTTGTTAATTAGAGGCTTAATTATAGTGGTAGGAGAAGCTGTTTTATGAATGATACTGTAGACGGACGTTCACAGAGGTATGCAAGAGAGACTGATTATTGTGAAATTAAAGAAGGCTTTTTATTGAGCCTGTTTCCTCAACATCAGGAAACCATCCAAACAAGGGGTAAATAAAGCTTCTATTCATTTGGGAGTATTTCTAGTGAAACACTATGCAGTTCACAACTCCCCTAGATAAGCATGTCTCCCAGCCCCAAAACCTATAGCATGAAATAAGCAGATATAAGAAGTCTCTTAAGAATGAAAGTCTTATCTGTTCCTTGGAGGGAAAATCTTCTCTGTTCCTGGTTCAGCTCCCTTCCCTGAGGGTGTGTCAGCATTCAGGTTTAGAAGTTTTCCCTGTGTCTTGAAAGCAGCTATGCTGTGTCTTCTGGCAGAGCTCAAGACAGGTTGTGAGAGTAAAGACAATCTCTCCTCTCTCTCTCCAAAGTTCAGATCAGGTATGAGCTAAGGAGACTACCTTCCTATCTCAAAAGACAGGCTTTTGTAAGCAATCTAAATCAGGCAGGTGGTGTTTATTAATTGACTACCAGCAGTTAACCACCACACTGCTAGATTAAAGGCACATTACTTGAACAGGGATTACTCCCCTGTTACATACCTCCCCTGTTTGTGGGAAGCTCGGGCTTGCCACGGCCAAAGCCCATCCTTCCACTCTCATTCTAGATATCTCTGTGACTTGAATTTTCTACGTGCGTGGTCATGAGATTTCCCTCGCGTCGGGTGCTCGTCTTATTGTAGGCATACTGTATGGCAGCAGTTGCAGAGCGTTTAAAAACAGCCCTTTGAGTTTTCCGCTCTTGAAGCTGTCTCTCTGCCCTTTTCCCACTCAATGGGGTTGCTAGTTCAGCCTCTTTGAGATTAAGTTGCAATTCCCCACCCACTTCCAGAGAATGTCCCATCTTTTCAGCTTCATCAGCTAAGGATTCTTCTGGTTTTGATTCAGCATGTCTACCTTCTTTTGTTGCCTGTTGAGTGGCTGAAGGTTTTACTAGTGCTTGTTTAGGTGGTTCAAATTTTGCAACCTTGTCTTTCAGATGAGCGGTATTCCCAGCTCTCACTGTACCCTTGTCTTCATGGGTTTTTGAGGCTGTAGGATACTGACGCTTAGTCAGGGTCAATACTTGTTCTTGTAGGACTGTAATCTCATCCGCGAGAGATCCCTGTTTTTTGAGTGCGTCTTGCAAGTCTCTTCTCAGGGAATTTATCTGCCTGCTTTGCTTTCTCTGAGCTTGCTTCCACATTTTTATTGCATTGTGAAGCACTATGAACTTCTTTGCTTGGGCCACAGTTACTTGTTTCAGTTTCTGGACCTTCTTGTGCTCCCTTTTGTGCCGCGTCACCTGGGTTCTAAGCTTGGCTTTTAGCGTTGCTTTGGTGATGCTCAGGGTAGCCTTCAGTTTCTCATGCTGCTTTGCGGGGACATACTGGGTCATCAGACGTTCCTGCAGCACTTGAATTTTTTTAACAGCCTGCAGATTGTCATCCTGCAGAGTTCGCTGCTTCTCCTCTGCCTTCTCGAGGTGTGTACGCAGACCTTGCAGTTGGTTCTGCAGTCGGTGCTCTGCTTCAAACTTCTCACCTTCCAAAAGACAATTTATTTCTTTAAGCTCGTGCAGCTTTTCATTTTTTTCCTTGACGTCGTTTGTCAAATTAAAATTTTCTTCTTTGAGTTTTACGTTTTTTCTTTGTAATCTTAAATGTTCTCCTTTTTCAGTCTCTGTACTATTCAGGGCCTCTTTGCAGTCCTCCTTCCATTTACGCACATCTGCTTTGAGACTGACAGTCTCCTGGCGTGAGACATCCTTCTCTAGGTTGAGGGTCTGAAGCTCCTTCTGGGAGACTTGGAGATTTGTATTAAGATTGACAATCGTTTCTTTAGAAATGTCCAGCTCCTCAGTGAGACTGTGTAGTTCCTTTCTGGAAACTTCCAGGTCTGTGCGGCAGCTGTTGGTCTCATGATGTGAGGCATCCAGTGCTCTGCGGAGTGTCTGAACCTCTTTCTGAGATACGTCCACCTCTATCCGGACACTGTTGACCTCCTGTTGTGAGGCATTCAGCTCTATGCGAAGAGTGTGAACCTCTTGCTGGAAGACTGTCATCTGCTTCAGTGCCTCCTCATACTTACGCTTTAGCATAGCCACCATTTTATCAGATTGGCTCTGCTTTTCATCCATGGCGGAAATAGTAGCATTTGCAGTATCTAGCTCAGTCTTGAGATCGTCCAATTCTGTCCCGGCTAAAGAGTAAATTGCGAGCACATCTTTTTGTAGCTTCACGTTATTTTTCTGTAGCTCTGTGTAACCATTTTCCTTTTGTTTCAATTGTTCACGGAGCATATCACAGTCATGCCTGGCATTTTCCAGGGCATCTTCAGGGCTGGTCAAGGGATCGTCACTCACTGGTTCCGGCTCCACTTCCCTGGGATGGTTGGTTGAGGGTTCCTCACTGTTGGCACCGGACAGACACTTCTTTGGGGTACACGACTTCTGCCTTGGGCCCTCTGGATATTCGGTTAACCGCGGGATGAATTCTCCATTTTCTCTAGGCTGCAGGGCAACTTGGTCCCCCTTTTCCTCCACAGGATCTGCGGACGTGTCTGTTCCTTCCACGGTAAGTGAAGAACCGCTTTTCTTTTTCTTTTTCCGCCTTTTTGTTTTGGATGACTCTGTCCCATCAGGAATACTGGGGTCTCCTTTATTTGAAATTTTAGCAGCGTCACTGGATCCACCCGGCTTTTCTTGCAACTGTAATAGCTGACGGAAATATTCGGTGATCCACTGCTCCCGCTCTGTCTCCTGCTGATCATATTCGTCATCAAAGGGAGCGGTCTTTTCTGTTCGTGCCGAGTTCAGCCACCCCCACCGTTCTTGGGGTGTTTTGCGGGTGTGACTCGGTTCGGGTTCCCCGTAAGAGATGTCTTCCTCTTTATTGGACTGGAAGGGCCACTCTTCCGTGGGGTAGGGTTCATTACAGGAACGCTGCATCTTGTCCTCCATTTTTAGGCTATCAGGTGTAATTTTCTTCCTGACCTCAGGAGGTGCTATTGCAGCTGTTGCCACTGTATTTGCTAGAACCCCCAATTGTGGTAGTCCTACAGGTGGGCATATTTTGCGTGTAGAGGTCGTAGCTCTCACAGGCATCTCTGTAGAATTTTTCTGTCTTGGATAAGTTTTACAATATCAGCAGTACTGTGCATGCATTTTCTCTCATCAGGTATACAAGATGTGCAGTTGCTAGGTAAAAAAAGTCTATTTGCTTTACACCATTTACTTGCTAGGTATAATCTCTCATTAGGTATGCTGAATGTGTAGTTGCTAGGTAAAAACTTCTGTTTGCTTTACACCATTTACTTGCTTGGTGAAATTCCTCCGCTTCAGCAACAGAATTTGGTTTTCTGCTTGAGTTCAGTAATTTTCAGTCTAATTTTTGGGTATTATGGCATTCATACTTCACACTTTGGGTGTCTGTTTTGCTCCCAAGATATATATAGGCAGACTTTTTTTTACTTGCAGAAAAAAAAACATTCTTTGCAGTGGAATATTTCTTTCACCCCCGGCAGGGTAACTCAACACTCAGCAATAGGCTTTGAAATACCTTTTACACAGTTCAGCAATCCCTTTTTCCCCTATAGGGCAATTTTACACTCAGCATTTGTTTGCTAAAAATTCCCCTGCTTCAGCACAGTCTTGTATCAATTTTCACACTTTTCTGCATATACTCCATTCACAGCTGGTAGCCCTATGCGGTGTGGCAACCTTTATTTGCAAAATCAGTACCACTCGTGGGTCACCATCTGTATTCACTGCTTCAGCGAAACTTTTGAAAACAACAAACACCTATCCCTTTTTAAGGGCTGACTCACTTCTTGAACCCTGACTATGGCTGGAAGGCAAACCCCCTATTTCAATGACCATATTACACTTTGTGATAGGCAAATAAGGTTTAGCTGCTTCAGCAGTCTCTCTCGTCTTGGGATTGGGGAAAAGAGTCCATCTGTGGTTTTGTAAGTTTCAGTGGTGTGTATCACTTTAACTCTGGTCTCTGCTGCATGAGATTTTTTTTTTTTTTTAAGTTGCTCAGACTGTTTGTAGGCAAAAAGCATAAAAAAAATTTCACATAAAAAATCTCCAGTCCTTTTTAACTTCAAAGACACCTCTCGTCCCACTTCGGATACCATATGTAGACGGACGTTCACAGAGGTATGCAAGAGAGACTGATTATTGTGAAATTAAAGAAGGCTTTTTATTGCGCCTGTTTCCTCAACATCAGGAAACCATCCAAACAAGGGGTAAACAAAGCTTCTATTCATTTGGGAGTATTTCTAGTGAAACACTATGCAGTTCACAACTCCCCTAGATAAGCATGTCTCCCAGCCCCAAAACATATAGCATGAAATAAGCAGATATAAGAAGTCTCTTAAGAATGAAAGTCTTATCTGTTCCTTGGAGGGAAAATCTTCTCTGTTCCTGGTTCAGCTCCCTTCCCTGAGGGTGTGTCAGCATTCAGGTTTAGAAGTTTTCCCTGTGTCTTGAAAGCAGCTGTGCTGTATCTTCTGGCAGAGCTCAAGACAGGTTGTGAGAGTAAAGACAATCTCTCCTCTCTCTCCAAAGTTCAGCTCAGGTAAGAGCTAAGGAGACTCCCTTCCTGTTTCAAAAGACAGGCTTTTGTAAGCAATCTAAATCAGGCAGGTGGTGTTTATTAATTGACTACCAGCAGTTAACCACCACACTGCTAGATTAAAGGCACATTACTTGAACAGGGATTACTCCCCTGTTACAGATACCCATAGTGCTGAAGACATGTACAGGACTAAAACCGGCTGCCCAGTTTGATGGAGACACTGCAACCACAGTTCTACTTCAAGAAGAAGACTAAGGAGAGTGCAACAGAAAACCTGACGTATTGGGTTTTGAGCAAAGACTACATTGGAATTGCTCTTAGAAAGCAAAAATGGTCAATCAGTTCTAATAGGTTCAGCTGTACAAACGAGGGAGACTGAATGGGTGTATGTGGCAATCCTCTGCTTCTTTTATTTTGTGGACCTGACCTTCTATGACTTGATAATTACTGGAATGTATTAAGAAATGACACCTTACTCTGCTGGATTCATTTCGCTTTTACATTGTTTGAACCAGGAGGTCTTAGTCCCGGGTGCAGGAGATATGATCTCACCAGACAGGTATTTTCGGGAGTGTAAAATGGGTGCCTGTCAGCCAATCAGCATAATCTGTGTCAATCATGGATGCAAGCAAAAAAAATAATTTGTCTAAATCTAAAGCATAATACGTATGACATATCATACACTTGATATCCTTGCCACATCGGTGTTCTTCTATACCTATGTAACGCTCAGCCTTCCCACAAGCCAGACGAGACCCCGGGACTGAGGTGGAAAGGAGTAATACCACACACCTAACAGTAAACGGGGGCACGGCCGGAGTGTGGAAGTAGCGTAGATGGTCTGGGTAACAATAATAGAAAGAGTACCGTACTTGCCAACTCCAACGGTGGATGGTAAAGTCCGTGAGCCAATGGTCGTGAATTGGAGAGAGCAGCGTAGTAGAGTGTCCGTAAGCCTGGGTCGTGGGATGGAGAGAGCAGCGTAGTAGATTGTCCGTAAGCCGTGTCCGGGGGAATAGAAGTCTGCAAGGTAGAGAGTCCAAAGCCAATTCCAAGGGTTCCAGAAAGCAGCGTAAACGAAGTCCAAAGCCAAAGGTCAATATCCAGGGAGGTCAGCAGAATTCCAGGGACAGGAAGAGGGACTGAAAGACAAGAGGGGCCAGGCAACAGCAGACTGCACCAAGGTACAGAAGCTATGCAGAGCAAAGAGGAAATGGTGAGGGGAGACTAAATAGGGGACTGGGACCAATCAGAGGAAGGGGAGGAGCGGAGGAGTGGTCCGAGGGAGGACCTGATAGGGGAGAGGTGTCTGAGAAGCTGGGGCCTATCGGAGCAAGGGAAGGAGGAGCGGCCTGAGGGAGGACCAGATAGGGGAAAGGTGCCTGGGTAGCTGGGACTTGTCAGAGCAGGGGGAGGAGCGGAGGAGCGGCCCGGGGAAGAGCCTGATGGGATAGAAGGGCCTGGGGGGCGGGCCTGATGGAGCGGGTGCAAGGAAGTGCGTGATGTACGTGCCGCGTCAGCGGAGGCGGAGTCAGGCGACCGGCACCGGTAAATTGAGGCCTGGGTCCGCGCGCGCCCATAGGGGTGACGCGCACGATCCGGAAGTGTGGGAGCAGCCGTGGAGGGGGCCGCAAGGAGAGAGGCACGCCGCCGGGAAGCCTGGGCAGTATGCAGAAAAGGTAAGGAGGCGCTGGAAGCGGGTAAGGCTAAAACCAGTAAGGCAGAGAATTCAAAGAGGGTTATTTCTTTAAGTGTCTCACCTGTAAAACTAGGGTAAAACCGGGTGCAAAAAAATGTATCCAAGGAAAAAGAATTGTTCACTAAATCGTACAATTCTTGGTCTTTGCGAGTGGTAATGGTTTGTGCCATTTTAGCTGCCCGAAGACGTTGGTATATGACCTCCATTAGCTCTTAATGTTGTAAGAGTTGTTATGTAGTCATTGAAAACTTTACACTGTGAAGATGTGACTTTATTCTGTTGAGATGGAACAGGGTGACACATTCGTTATCTTAAGGCCACTTCAGCCAAAGAACATCACACAAAAAGCATGGGAACTTGACTCAGGAGTAAATGTTTTACAATTCTTGTCCAGCTAGTCATAGCTGATTGGAGGGTGGCAACCTCCTTCCTAATTTAAGCTCACCCCCTCCCACATTTAAATGGTTATGGGCTTACTCCATAGCATCTTCCACTCAGGGGAACTTGCCTGCTTGCAGTTTGGCTGTGACATCTCTAATACAGAGTGCTTTTCCTGGTAATGTACAGGTTAATAAAAGCTTCAGTCAGACTCAGAACTTTGCAACTAATATTGACAGATTTACTATAAATCATTCTTCCTGTTATTACACAGGTTATTAAGAATTTATATTAGCGTTAGGGACCCCTGATATGTGGTCTGCCTTGGCGTTGGCTCAGGGGCTTACAACAATTTTGGCCAAAAATGTCAAACTAAAAGACCATTTTACTTATTAGATATTTATACATATATATTTAGGCACTGTACCGTGTATGAGTCTCACTGGATGTGCTAAAAACTGAGCTTTGTCTGTGTTTTATGTTGTGTCTCTGGTTTTAAAATATATATTGCCATGCTCAGTAGCACTCCTCTGTGACACTCATATGCTTATATATATGTTGTGGTCATTTTGGGGGTTCAATAGGAGCTTGTTAGGTGTCCAGTATGTTTTACAATTCTTGTCCAGCTAGTCATAGCTGATTGGAGGGTGGCAACCTCCTTCCTAATTTAAGCTCACCCCTCCCACATTTAAATGGTTATGGGCTTACTCCATAGCATCTTCCACTCAGGGGAACTTGCCTGCTTGCAGTTTGGCTGTGACATCTCTAATACAGAGTGCTTTTCCTGGTAATGTACAGGTTAATAAAAGCTTCAGTCAGACTCAGAACTTTGCAACTAATATTGACAGATTTACTATAAATCATTCTTCCTGTTATTACACAGGTTATTAAGAATTTATATTAGCGTTAGGGACCCCTGATATGTGGTCTGCCTTGGCGTTGGCTCAGGGGCTTACAACAATTTTGGCCAAAAATGTCAAACTAAAAGACCATTTTACTTATTAGATATTTATACATATATATTTAGGCACTGTACCGTGTATGAGTCTCACTGGATGTGCTAAAAACTGAGCTTTGTCTGTGTTTTATGTTGTGTCTCTGGTTTTAAAATATATATTGCGATGCTCAGTAGCACTCCTCTGTGACACTCATATGCTTATATATATGTTGTGGTCATTTTGGGGGTTCAATAGGAGCTTGTTAGGTGTCCAGTATGTTTTACAATTCTTGTCCAGCTAGTCATAGCTGATTGGAGGGTGGCAACCTCCTTCCTAATTTAAGCTCACCCCCTCCCACATTTAAATGGTTATGGGCTTACTCCATAGCATCTTCCACTCAGGGGAACTTGCCTGCTTGCAGTTTGGCTGTGACATCTCTAATACAGAGTGCTTTTCCTGGTAATGTACAGGTTAATAAAAGCTTCAGTCAGACTCAGAACTTTGCAACTAATATTGACAGATTTACTATAAATCATTCTTCCTGTTATTACACAGGTTATTAAGAATTTATATTAGCGTTAGGGACCCCTGATATGTGGTCTGCCTTGGCGTTGGCTCAGGGGCTTACAACAATTTTGGCCAAAAATGTCAAACTAAAAGACCATTTTACTTATTAGATATTTATACATATATATTTAGGCACTGTACCGTGTATGAGTCTCACTGGATGTGCTAAAAACTGAGCTTTGTCTGTGTTTTATGTTGTGTCTCTGGTTTTAAAATATATATTGCCGTGCTCAGTAGCACTCCTCTGTGACACTCATATGCTTATATATATGTTGTGGTCATTTTGGGGGTTCAATAGGAGCTTGTTAGGTGTCCAGTATGTTTTGAGATGGAACAGGGTGACACATTCGTTATCTTAAGGCCACTTCAGCCAAAGAACATCACACAAAAAGCATGGGAACTTGACTCAGGAGTAAATGCTTCTCTTTAATTCCTGTTCCAAAAAAATAACTATATGTGTTTCTTGTTGCTTTCTTATTTCAATTATTCTGGTAACCCCTTTGGTGCTGGGACACTTGGATACAGTTTCCCCATCCTGTGTAAGTTGTAATTTCGGCTGTATAGAGTAACAGTTAAACATGTATGAATTCCCCTGAATGAATGGACAGGTGGTCCGGCTTATTCGCCGGAATCCGTCTCGCAAACCACCGGACCGTCGATAACGGACCGGCGGATTGCGGGTCCGTGTTAATCCGTGGCGGTGAGCGTCGGATAAGCGGTTCTGACGTCGGATAATGCGTCCAGCGGACTGCATAATGCGCCATCGGATAAGCCATTCGATGGTAAGCGAACCATCAGATACCGAGGACCACCGAGGACCTGATAGGGGAGAGGTGTCTGAGAAGCTGGGGCATATCGGAGCAAGGGAAGGGACGGAGGAGCGGCCCAAGGGAGGACCATATAGGGGAAAGGTGCCTGGGTAGCTGGGACTTGTCAGAGCAGGGGGAGGAGCGGAGGAACGGCCCGGGGAAGAGCTTGATAGGATAGAAGGGCATGGGGGGCGGGCCTGACGGAGCGGGGGCAAGGAAGTGCGTGATGTATGCGCCACGTTAGCGGAAGCGGAGTCAGGCGACCGGCACCAGTAAATTGAGGCCTGGGTCCGCGCGCACCCGTAGGGTTGACGCGCACGACCCGGAAGTGTGGGAGCAGCCGTGGAGGGGGCCGCAAGGAGCGAGGCACGCCGCCGGGAAGCCTGGGCAGTATGCAGAAAAGGTAAGGAGGCGCCGGAAGCGGGTAAACCCGCAGCGCGGATCCTTACAACCTAGCGTTAATAGTAGGATTTAAAACCAGTAAGGCAGAGAATTCAAAGAGGGTTATTTCTTTAAGTGTCTCACCTGTAAAACTAGGGTAAAACCGGGTGCAAAAAAATGTATCCAAGGAAAAAGAATTGTTCATTAAATCGTACAATTTTTGGTCTTTGCGAGTGGTAATGGATTGTGCCATTTTAGCTGCCCGAAGACGTTGGTATATGACCTCCATTAGGTCTTAATGTTGTCAGAGTTGTTATGTAGTCATTGAAAACTTTACACTGTGAAGATGTGACTTTATTCTGTTGAGATGGAACAGGGTGACACATTCGTTATCTTAAGGCCACTTCAGCCAAAGAACATCACACAAAAAGCATGGGAACTTGACTCAGGAGTAAATGCTTCTCTTTAATTCCTGTTCCAAAAAAATAACTATATGTGTTTCTTGTTGCTTTCTTATTTCAATTATTCTGGTAACCCCTTTGGTGCTGGGACACTTGGATACAGTTTCCCCATCCCGTGTAAATTGTAATTTCAGCTGTATTGATGTCACGGGAATATAGGAGTGCTCACCACAAACCGGACTGGACCGCGAGGCCGAGGTGGGGATACAGGAAAACCACTGCCCTACAGCCGCGTGAGCGGGTCCGGTTAGCAGAGTCGTGTAGATAGCCTGGTTCGGGACAGGAGAGTGTAGAGTGGTAGAGGTACTTGCCAGATTCGAGGTCGGAGAGATCAAGAGTAGTCGGTGTCCAAAGCCAAAGTCGAGGAGAGGAGAAGGTAGAAGTCCGTAGAGCGAGCCGGGGTTCGAGGGTGCCAGAGATCGGGGTTCCAGGTTCAAGCAAGGGTCTGTAACGGAAGACAAGAGCAGACTGCGAAGTAGCTTGTAGCAAGCACAAGAGACTAACTATGCTCAGCAATCAGCTCAGGGCTGGTAGCATTATATACCGACAGGAGCCAATGAGAACCCCCAGCGGTGATGTCAGATGAAGGTAGAGCGCTGATAGGCTGAGGCAGGATGCAGGACAGGTGTGGAAGAAACAAGTACATTGGTGGCAGTGGAGATGGACATAGCAGCGCGCGCGACGGAAGGAGCGGGTTGAGTTTGCCGGGAGGAAAATCCGGAACAGTAGACGCACGCGGGGGTCTGCCCCGGCGGCGCGCATGAGCAGCAGGAGCTGCAGGGAAAGAGGAGAGAGCACGGGACCGGGTGCCGCGCGCCCCAAAAGCGGAGGTAAGAGCCGCAGCGGGCGCCGTGGGTAGCGGCATTACAATAGAGTAACAGTTAAACATGTATGAATTCCCCTGAATGAATGGACAGGCTTATTCGCCGGAATCCGTCTCGCAAACCACCGGACCGTCGATAACCGACCGGCGGATTGCGGGTCCATGTTAATCCGTGGCAGTGAGCGTCGGATAAGCGGTTCTGACGTCGGATAATGCGTCCAGCGGACTGCATAATGCGCCATCGGATAAGCCATTCGATGGTAAGCGGACCATCAGATACCGAGGACAACCTGTATCTATGTATGTATGTATAACTTTATTTATATAGCGCCATCCATGTACATAGCGCTTTACAGCAGTAAAACACGTGACATAATATTATAGCACATAGTGGGAATAAGCGCATCAGGCAAAACAATAGGAAAAGGAGTCCCTGCCCCGAAGAGCTTACCATCTAAGTGGTGAGGAGAACTTACAGACACAGATGGAGGGTGTCACAACGGAAGTCACAATGGGTGACTAAGATAAATTACTTTTTCAGATTCATGCCCAAACAAACAGGATCATGACGAATAGCAGGGAATTTGCAGCCAGTTAAACCACTCTTCTCGTCTCATCCGGGAAAAAAATAAAAAATAACCAAGAAAACATTGGTGACGCCAATATCCTTGGGGGTCTAACACAGTTAATAATATTAAAAAAAAAATCAACCTCATGTTAAAAAGACCCCACTCTGTTAAATGTGACCTTAATATTCCCATACTCAAAACAAAAACGTAGTGGGATCTTCACACAATAAGTCATGCGGCAGATAATTAAATCCCATGTGGAAAGATTCACAAATGGCAGCCATCCAAATACTAATGAAAACCATAACATTTTTTACCAAGGTCTTATTAATTCTTTACAGTTTTCCAGAAGTCGTGATTGGAAACATGCAATCTGCTTTTCTGCTGTCCTCTCACTTCTCCGTTTTAGCTTTACTGTATATATTACTCTTCGTGTTGCTGACCCTAAATTTAGGTTGAATTAAAGTGACAACAGTTACGTACACCCAAGGATTACCATTTTTGTTACAAGCCAAAATGGTATATTTGAATTGAAAGTAGCAATCCATCTTTGTACCTTTTTGCTTCTTGACAGCAGCCATTTTATAAACCCCTTATTGAAAAGCTGGAACCATGGAAGCAGATTTCCACTCAATAATACAGCGTAATGAAAGAGCTGAGAATCTATAGTGACTGTGTGCAGGCTGATTAAAAGGTCAACTAAAAAAAGTGAATATAAAGCAATCCTCAGTGGGGAAATACAGTAGTCAAACCAAGTCTTTTTATTTATAAAAATGTTTTACCAGGAAGTACAGTAATACATTGAGAGTTAGCTCTTGTTTTCCCAGTATGTCCTGGGAACAGAGTTATAACAATACATGGTTACATTAAAAGAACAGTGTTCTACAGTCAATTCACAGACATTTCATGGACAGATAGAGTTGGAACATTGGGGATAAAGGGCTGGTGAGTTTCAGATTGAAATAGAGAAGCTTTAACATCACCAAACATCAGCAAATGGCTCACACCTTTTAGCTGGCCTTCGACTGCGCCAAAGGCTGTCCGCAGTTTGGGCGCCGCAGATGTACACTGAAGGGGTTCAGATTGAATGCAGATTGAAAAATGGCCAAGGTCTTGTTCAAGTGACGACTAGCAAAACAATTGCACTTAAGATTAAAATACTTAAGTGTGGAAAAAGTGAAACACATTTTGAATATATCGTAAGGTCAAATGTATTCTAGAAAATGTATACTATGACAATCAACACTCAAATTTCCATAGAAACTATCAATAAAAATATAAGAAAGTAACAATTTACCAATAAATATAGTTTATAAGTAAATGAAAAGATGGCATGAGCACGAAACGTGTATTTTACAACCATCACAGATAACATCCTATGGAGCAACAATGAATGATTAACACATTGAATATAACTATACAATTCAACAGTGGCGGGCTGTTCTCAGTTGCAAAATCAGTGGCTTTCTTTACAGTCCACAGCTGTAGAAGCTTCTGATCCTAAACCTACCCCTAAGAATTCCTAGTGTTCAGTCTTTTTCGTATTTTTTTCTAAATGATTTACATCTTAAGAATAAAATCATAAATTAGATACATGCATCCCACACAATGCCAGCATTCCTTGCATACCTCTGTCGCATAGGTCACAGACACACACACTGCTAAATTAGCTCACGCAGCTTTTATACACAGTATTTAAACCAGGGGCTCCATTTAAGGAGGGACTGTAAGTGAAAGTGATTAAAACAAAATCTTTCAAACCAATAGACCGCTATGGTGCATAGTTAGAAGATGCTGTCTGACTTAGAGAATCCACGAAAAAATGGTCATCACATTCATTATTGGGAAATCCTCTAGTTCTCAGTTTTGAATATATGTTGATTTGAGCTTCTTCAACACACACACACACACACGCACACACACGCACACACCTAAATAAAAGTTGGACTACAACTTAAATGTCATGCCTTCTTTTGTTATTCCAATAACTGGCATCCCCCAAACAGCACTTCCCAGCCATGTCCCTTGTCCATAAATTATAAACTCTATATTCATGTAACTTTTTTTTTTATAATTGAGACTGTGCATACAGCATAAGCTTATAATGGTCATAGACAAACATCCTGTGGCCTATGCCATGTGTACCATGGGCTACCCTCTTCAGTTGCTTAATTACCAGTTGCCATTGCCATCTAGTGGAAAGGTAAGAGCACTGGTTGACATGATTTGAAAGTACAGTATCTAAAGATTATCAATTGCTTCTAAATAAACACGCTATGGGTGTTCTGTAAATCTGACAGATGAAGTCATTTTACGGAATATTTTGCAAGTAGAGTACACAGCACGATGTATTTTTCTGGTAAAATATGAATTGCAAAACGTATACATCTATGGCAGCAGTGTATGAGTGGATTGCCACCAACTAATTGAATTTGTAAGCAGCTACAAGGAAACATGTGAATAAATAAATATATACATTTTTTTTCTCTTCCAAAGAGGGCAATTCATTCATTGCTGAAGAGATCCATTTTGAACCAAAGAGCTGCAGAGAACTCTGGCTGTGCAATAACATTCGAAACAGCGGTTCCACTAAAACTGCCATTAAGTGCCATGTGATGGGAATCTTTTAAACCTTGGGAAATGAATAGTGCGAATTACAACCTGCAGAGACCTTTCCTCAGCAATAAGGCACTCTCGTGGCTTTCTATTAGATGCTGCCTGGCCAAGGAAAGAGGGTTTCTGTGCATGCTGTTTATAAGGTATCACTCGGTATGTTCTGGGGCTTAGTGTTACTATAGTACAGAACAAAGCACGAACTACAATAATGTAAATGTGGGAGATTATGCTTTTCATATTTCTCCTATATGATAAACTAGAGATGCATCTGCATTCCCTTCTTGATATTTACCTCTGTATATTTCAACTATGAACTGCACTTTGGCTCAGATTGACACGAGCTGCAGTTAGCGCGAGATCTCTGTGCGGTAGCCAGGGGGCTAAGCTTGGGCAATCTTCCCTCTAGCTTGCAAATAAGGTGCATTGGATTCGTAGTGCAAACGTCTAGTAGCTGTACCTAGACAAATGGAGATTGGTTGTACATTGTGATGTCTTTTGGAAGACCAAGAAAAGAGTTTGCACTAAAGTCAGATCAAAAAAAAATCGCCATTGTTTTTAAATCACCATTTTTTACAGCGTTATCATCACGGTATACAGAAAGCCCCGATGAATTTTGCGTTTTCATGTTGTAATATGGCATTTTTTGTGATGTTTTTAATTGTTTATTTCTGGGTTTTCTTTGATGTTTGCATTTTAATTAGTGGTTTATTTTTGGTGTTTTGATTTTTAATGATGGTGTTTATTTGGAGATTTATTTTATGGTGTTTTGGTGTTGAAATTAATCATTTTGTTGTGTTTACTTGTTTATTTGTGTATATTTGGTGATTGTTTGGATTGCATTGGTTATTGTTGGTGATTGATTTTTTTGTAGGTGAACCATTGACTGGCATAGTGTTAAATCATGCCCATATTATATGGGCATGATGTACCCACTGTACCAATGAATGGGTGGAGGGTGGGGGTAGTTGCCTGTAGAGGGTGGTTAGGTCTCCTGGGTGGGTAGTGGGGGAGGGTGGGTTAACCCCTTAATTACTATAGCGGTTAATAATCGCTACGTGATTAATGGGTTAGGTGTTGGCAGCCGCTACTGGGAGTCGCAGAGGTGGGCAAAGGGCTCATAATGCCTCGGGGGCCGGGGGGGGGGGCAGGCGGATGGCTTGTGGTTCTGCCGCCGCACAACTGTAGGTCGCAGATGGTGGAGGGCGGAGGGCTCGTGGTGCGTCTGCTGCACCGCTGAGATTCGGGGGGCCATCGGAGGGCTCGTGGGGCCGGCAGCCTCACCGCTGAAATCATTTGTGCGTTGCAGTGGGGCCAGCACTTCAATCCAGCAATAAAGCAACATCAACTGGGAGTCACAGGGGGGAGCGGGCGGGGGGCCAGTGGTTCAAGCAGCCAGCTACTGCACCTTTTGGTAAAACGCTGAAAGCTGCAACGCCCTCCTTCTGCAGCGCCCCCTAGCAGGTTTTTTTAAGTACATCGATTCTAAGACGCATCCCTATTTCAGACATGTGAAAATGGGGAAAAAAGCTGCATCTTAGAATCGAGGAAATACTGTAGTTATTTTGCCCATTACTGTACTGTATGTGTTTGGGGGGACGGGGGTGTATTTATTGAAATGTATGCCATCTTTATTTATTTGAGAACAGGGTTGGTACTGAAGGCCAGTGGGGACCCACGTACATCACCCGAGGACCCCCGGATGCCCATGGGGACCACCCAGGGATCCCTGTGGGGCACCCGGACACCCATGGGAACCACCCGAGGGTCCCCAGACACCTGCAGGGACCACCCGGGGACACCCGCCGGCTTTATGTTATCAACCCTGTGTTAAAATAAACAAAAATGGTTTTATGTGGGGGTACAGGGGGTGGGTTATGTATTGGTGCTTATTACATATTGTAATGTTTATTGGGGGCAGAGGGCACCCCTCAAGTAGCCCCTTCACTCACCCCCCTTGCCCCAACAAAGTTGCTGTTGTCCCTTAACCCCTTCATTGCCTTAGCGGTTAGCCGCTAAGGTAATGAAGTTGACTGAAAATATATTTTTATTGCATCGGATTGATGCCGGGGGTCTTCGGGGGTGATATTAATGGATATCAGCTCCGGAGACCCCGGCATCTATCCGATGCAGGAAAAATGCATTTTTTTCTAAGTCCCCTTTCTAGCTGCTTATTGGCAGCTTCTCACCACCTTCTTGCCAACTTTTCCGGGCGGGACGATTTGGAGAGGGAATCACAATTCTAGAGCCGCGATTAGCCTTGAGAAGCCAATCGGGGCTACTAGAATAGCATGAGTTTGAAAAGCTGACTTATCGCCGCACGTTTGGCGAATTTTTTATTTAATTCACAGTTGTTTTTTTTTTTAAAATGCTACAAGTATTTTCTTATATTACAGAACTGATTTATATATAAAAAAAACACACGTAGGATATTGCTTTCTCTGCAGCTTTAAGTACTCTCAAAATCTATTATGCTATGTTATATCTACTAAAGGCGTGCACGTAAAGTATCAGTTCATATTTATGGCAAATGTTTTCATAAGTATGTGTTTGCAGTGCATTTTTGATAGACCACTTTGCCTTTTAAACATCATGCCAGCCGTATTAAAACGTGCTTTTGCCGAATAAGATAAAAACAGAAAGTTTATTTTTTGGACATGATTTGGACATGATTTGGACGGAGACCAAACCTTCCATTCTCATGCAGACTATGCTCACGGAACACTTTCTCGCGCTTCAGGACCTATCACTCCATGCATTCCATATTGTTCCATGCTACACATTTGAAGGTCTTTTGGTCTCCTTTCCAAAAGTGTTTAGCTGCAGAAAGCACGTTAGAAAGAAAGGTCAGTTTCCATGTTGTGTCTTTTTTTGGGGTATGAAAAACGTAACTTCAATTTAACCCCATTGTAAACGAATGCTACAACCCCATAGTGGAAATGTACAGTTAGGTCAAATCCTTCAATGCAATATAGACCTACAATGCATTGCTCGGTCGACCTCTCTGACATTACAGAGATTCATATGTTTCTAAGTATAATACTGTTTAACTCCAGTTCTTGCTGTCCAGTATTCTGCACACAGTTAACAAAATACACAGATTCCCAACAAGCTCTGGAAGTAGCTTTGGGCATTTTTGTTGTATACATTTAGCCACGCCCACTTGCACTCCTTTTGACACTTACAGTATTTGCGTATATATATCATCTGGTAATGGTTGGGGTTTCTCAGAGCTTGTTGGGAATCTGTGTATTTTGCTAACTGTGTACAGCTGCTTATGGATAGTGCCCCCCCCCCAAGGTTTAATCTTGCCCCACCCCACTTTCCAAGATGGCAGGTTAGTTTCATTTTGTCAGGTTATGACAGATCCAATGTGATCATTCTTCCTGTAATTATACAGGTAAATAAGAATTTTAACCCAGGTGAGTGTTAGGACCTGCTATGATCATGCTTTGTAAGTGGCAGCAGGCTTAGGACGCTTTGGCCAAAGGGTTAAACTAAATGACCCTTTTTACAGGAGATATATAGGTATTGCACTGTGTATTTTTGTCACATTGGAAGTAGCTTTGGGCATTTTTGTTTTTTGTTGTACAGTATTCTGCCAGGTCCATTAACACAGCATGGTCTAACCCAGGAGTACTCAATTCCAGTCCTCAAGCCATCCCAACGGGTCAGGTTTACCGGATATCCCAGCTTCAGCACAGGTGGGGCAATCAGTCTCTGCTTCAGCATAGGTGGCTAAATCAAAGGCTCATTCTTTGCCTGAGCCTCTAATGGAGCCACCTGTGCTGAAGCAGGGATATCCTAAAAACCTGACCTGATGGGGAGCTTGAGAACTGGAGTTGATAACCCCTCGTCTAACCCATTGGGGTTAATTCTCTTTGACAATTTCCATTGCTTCATTAGTTACAGAGGGAAACTTGCAGGAAGCAGGGGTGCCCATCAGGCCTCATTCGTTCCCTCCTCATGTACCCACTTCCTTCTTGCACACTACCCTTCTCTATTACTCCACACACTCCCCACTCACCCCACACATACACAGACCACCGACTCCATGTCACCCAAACAACACACAAACACTCCTTTTCACACAAACAACTTCTTACACCCCCCCATTCTCTTACACACACACACACACACACACACACACACACACACACACACACACACACACACACACACACACACACACACACACACACACACACACACACACCTACCTTTCCCATCCCCACTCAAACCAGTCTCCTCCTTCACGTCCCTACAGAAAGCCTTTAACACAAAAGCCATATCCCATTCCACACACAAACTCCTCACCTTACTCCCCACATACAATTCTCACCTCCCTGCCCCTCCCCACATACAGTTCTAATCTCCCCCTACCCTCAAACACAGTTCTCACCTTCCCACCCTCCCTACTCAAACTCATTCCTCCCCTCTTTCCCCAGCGGCGGATTAAAAAATCCGCCGCCCCTAGGCACTTGCATTCGTCGGCCGCCTTCCTGCTCCTTTGGAATCCCAGCATCAAATGATGCAGCATACGTCACCAATGTGACATCCCACGGCGGTGCTTTGCCATGGAAACACAACGTAATTTGACGTCACAACGTAACATTGACATGGCAATGAGGTGCCATGTGACGTTACATTGGTGACGTACGCAGCGTCATTTGACGTTGGGGTTCCAAAAAGGAGCAGGAGGGCGGTAGCATGTAGGCAGCTGACACAGGCAAGTGCCTTTCCATTAGGTCCGATAGGCCAGAGAGCACGGCAAATGCATAGAGGCCCCCAAATTTGGCCGCCCTAGGACTAAAGGCCCAATGGGAAATCTGCCACTGCTCCTACCGAAAACATCTTACAACCTCGTTTCTGATTAATTCACAAAGGATTAACACACATTCCCAGCTAGCTCAAACTCCTACACCCACCACATCATGAATATATATTTATGTCAATAAAGAGTGCTACTGGGCGTGGCAAATGTATACAACAGAAGACAGGGGTGCCCAATGCTACATCCAATTGACAAACATATATGGTAATAAGTACAAAGTTCAAATACTTCAATAATAATAATAATTACTTGGTTACTTAGTTAAACCCTTTGGCCAAAGCGTTAATGTGTGTGTTAATCAATTTCTGACTGGTAACAGTTGTAATGGAGGTAGGTGGCACCTCCCCCCAGAGCTCACTCCTCCTCACCTTTTTAACTTCGGAGGTCTTTTCACTTTGCTGCAAGAACAGAACCTTACTATGGTTCTTTCCCCTCATACAGAGGTAAAGGGAAGGGTTCACAGTGTAGTGTAGGACCTGCATTTATGGTTATACCTTGACGTTTGGTATGCAGGCTTACGACGCTTTGGCCAAAGGGTTTAACTAAATAACCAAGTAATTATTATTATTATTATTGAAGTATTTGAACTTTGTACTTATTACCATATATGTTTTGTCAATTGGATGTAGCATTGGGCACCCCTGTCTTTTGTTGTAATTCACAAAAGAAGAAGAACCCTGATTTCATATTAAAATGACCGGTTTCTATATATGAAGTTGGAAAGAGAAATAGCGCTGGAGAGGAATATAATGGGTGCTTCCATATGGGTTAAAAAAAATCAAAAACAGTGAGGAGAAGAAATAGTTTGTATAAGGTGCCGTCCCCCCCTAGTTTCCGAGATACTGGTGAATTTGCCTGGATTAAATCTGCCACATCTCGAGCCACTAGGAAGCTGCAATATCATCGGCTCTGGCTTCCTATTAGATGGCTATTTAAATCCCTTTTTAAAACCAGGAAGTAATACCGGTAACTTCACTAGTGAGTATCTTGGAAACCAAGAGGTCCCTGCAGATAAAAATGGTGCGATTCAGCCCTGGAGCCCGCTCGGTTCCAATCCTGTAAAACGGATGCTAATTACTGTAGGGTGGATTGCTCATTTAATACCAAATTCATACAATTCTCCAAAAGAAGAACGTTTTCAGTCTGTAAACATGTGGCCAAATCTATGTACACTTTTCCAGTTGGTATTAGAACCTGTTAAAGATCTAATGTTCTCTGTGGCATTTCAATACTAGAAGCAATGCTAATGTCAAGGGCATACAAACCAAAGAAACAGACCGAGTTTTCTTAAGCAAGACCACATAGGTGCAAAAGTCTATGTTTTTAAGAACATGTGTTTATAATACTCTCTATTTTCAGCACAGCATTTTTGCAAAGTTCATAGCACTAAACATACTATTTATACAATTTCGACACATCATACATTTTTGCTAAATCCTTGATCATTTACAGTTCAGCCTAGATCTCCCACACATTTGCTTTCTAAATGCCCCTTATGCTCAGTTAAACTTCACTGCTGCGATGTTCCCATAGGAATGTGGCCTTTTTCCAAATATTCTCATGAACATTTCATTAATCTTCTTGGCTCTGAGACAATTCCAAAACATCGTTTGGGTGGAAGTTTAACTGTTTTTGTTCCAAAAAAAGGAGTAGCAATCAAAAACTAAGTAATGTTAGTCCTTAACCAAAAAAAGGTGGGGGACCTTATTCAAACAATTTCTTCTTCTCACTGTTTTTGATTTTTTTTTAACCCATATGGAAGCACCCATTATATTCCTCTCCAGCGCTATTTCTCTTTCGAACTTCATATATGGAAACCGGTCATTTTAATATGAAATCAGGGTCTTCCTTTGTGAATTAACCAGAAATGAGGTTGTACGTTTGAGGCAGGGAGGAAAGAATTAGAAGTCTCAATCTTTGTTATCATGGGATCTGGACTCAGTCTTTTGTTAGCTCTAATCGCGGGGTATGCTGGTTGGCAATAGACCAATGACTTGTGAATCGAGACTGGTCAAGACCATCATGATAACATTAAAATCAGATTGCAAAACAGCTGTTGTACTGAGCCATGAATACCTAGATACTGCTTTACAATATGACATGTTCACAGGATGATAAATCCTTTAATGCTGAGAGGTAGAAAGTAGTAGTGTTGTCTGTTGCCTTTTTAGCATTGTCTTCCTCTGAAAATACGTAGTGTAACATAAATGGTAAAGGCCCTTGGCACTCAGCCCAACGTAGTAGCAAATAAAATCCAGTGGAAATTACCCATGCCCAGGATACGCGGGTAGTGCTTATCACATGATACTCAGTCACAACACGCTGTGTCATACGTGTCAACTTCAATAGGTTCGGCAGTTCCACAGCTGGTGTTCCTACAGCAGTAGAGAACAATCTTCTGAGAACAAGCGCCGGAGCACTCAGAAATTTCACAATTAAAATATTCCTTAATGTACAGATGTACAACGAGTAGACCGTACAATGGGGGGGCTAAAAAACAGCAGTTTTGTGCCGCAAGATACTTTTTTCAGGCACAGATTGACTACAGCATTTCCCGTAAAGTGGTATAAATAACCCGTCTCTCTGGGCAAGCTCCACCCAGTTCCCAAATAGGCTCATCATTTACAATACATGTTATAAAAGCACTCATCACCAACGCGGATAACAAAACCTGGTAGGAGCATCCCAAAACTTAAAACCATAACTATCTACTGCCTTTAATTGAAATATCCAGAAGATTGTGGTTGTAGTAATCTCTGCTTTCTATTTTCACCTCTACACAAAGGAGGAACATTCTTCAGACCCATAAATTGTTAATAAATCTGCAATGTTTCCAAGGTTATCCCTAAAATGTATAACTAGTTTTACATCGGCGGTACGGTTTTCAATAAACAGCTTATGCTTAGAAATTCTAAGGCATAATTGAAGAATGTTCTTATCCACAGAGATTAAGCCACATGGATGTCTCAATAAATGAACTATATGTAGGCTTCTGCAATTGATAAAGCCGGAAGAATTTAATTGTAAAATCTCTGAGTGGTTTAGCGCGTCTCGAATTCTTGGAAGATTCCTCTGGAAATATGTGCTCCAACATGACCATGAACATTTAATGTAAGTTTTGTGTTAATAGGTTGTTTTTCTTCTTTGATCAATGATGATGCAGTCGAGAGTTTATTTACACCTGAATTGCCTACAATGCATTCCTGACCCCACTGTAACTACAATAATGACAAGGTCTCTCTTACATTTGACTCGCTATAAGCAGAGAGAAGGATAAAAGTTTAAGGCATGGTGCACCTTTGACTTGCTTGATAAAGATGTAACAGGACTTCATGTCTCTGGCACCGGGGCGAGATACGTGACCACAACCGTGGCTACTCTGTCGCTGGAGGATTTTCGCTGTGGGGGGCACAGGGGCTCAGGTCCGAGAGGATGAACCCCCGCATCGATTTCGAGGCAGCCGTGGCACGGAATTCTTCTCCAGCCCAGAGTTCATGAGGAAGAATATAGTTCCTTTTAATTAAATGGGGCTATCATCTTCTTCTGCAAAATGGCTTCACAGTATAGAATATGGGCCATAGGTATCTGAAGACGAGGTAGGGTGGAGATGGGTGTGGATTAGATCTCACCTTAGTCAACTCACCTAGGGAATCATTTCTTAAAGCGCTGCATCACAGCAATATTTCCCATTTCGTTGTGCACACTGCACTTTAGTGATTAAGCCTCTATGTTCTTTGGCTTATCCAGTTGTAGTTGGATAATAATAACATTTTGTTTGTTATTTGGAGATCAAAGGACTAAAACTGGAACATCAGGTTTCCATCATTGAGATTGCTGCATGAAAGCCTTTCAGTTATAATTGTTATGCCATTTGAAATTGAAGAACTACCATATAAATATACACATGTATGTGTAGAATGCAAAACGTTATTTAGGATTTTCCATCCTAAGTGAACACTGCAACTCTATTTTATTTTAACCTATTCACTCCTAGAAGGACTAGCAACACATTGCTAACCTGCATGGAAAATTACCGGACAGATTGTCTGAGTCAGTACAGTATTTAGTCTGTAAGGGAAAAAAAAACATGCTAAATAATGCTACAGTAATAGTACCCTGCATGGAAGCACTGTGTAATACTACACTTCTGTAACAACCAGCTTTATTCAAATGTAAACAAGTTCATGGTCTGAAATGCTTGTAGACTAGATGAGATGAGGATCTTTTTATGGGAACACATTTTCTTAGTGTTAGGAAACTACTGCTTTTTACTCATATCCTGTGCAAAACATCTTGAACATATTATAATAGACGTCTCACATTTCATGTCATGCAATTAGGGCATAATTTTCCAAATGAGTAAGGCTTCCAAGGCGAGGCTAGCTCCACTATTCTTATTCTAGGGGAAAACAAAGAATGGGTATGTTGGGACCTACCAGTATACTGTATAAAGAGATTTTGTTTCTCACATATGAGGTGCATCTCATAATTCACATTTGGTCTACACAAGACTACGTTTACCACTTCAAAGACGGCCTTTCCAAGACTTTATTGACCACTTCATATATGATCTCTACAAGAATAAATGTTCCTCTTTAATGGTGATCAGAAGACTATTACTTGTACACCAAATATACATAGCAAGCTAATCCACGTTTGCTTAAGACAAAAAAAACACAAAATGTTAATCCCAACTCATTTTTTAGATGGTGCTATTTCTGTTTTACAACCTTTTATTCTCCATTGTAGCTTTTCTCCATCTAAATCATAAAGACATTATTGATACAAGGCCATTCCATGAGAAAGACCTTCTAAGGAGGCCAAACATTGGCTTGTGTAAGAACTAGAGACAATTATATCCGGAGTAGGGGGTTTCCCTATTGTCACTCTCTCCATGACCATATTATATGTGGGTGCCATTGGTTTTAATATTAAATAGGGGCTCTTATACAGACATTTGACAACCAGAAATGAGATTGTAAATTTGAGGCAGGAGTAATTGAGGTACTACCAGCCTCAATCCATTTCATCATGGATTCAATCCTTATTATTCATCTCTCATCCCAGAGCATATTGGTACACAATAGACCACTGACTTGTGAATCAAGGTAGGACAACCCCAGGGGTGGCTAACTCCAGTCCTCAAGGGTCACCAACAGATCAGTTTATAACGATATCCCTGCTTCAGCACAGGTGGCTCAATCAGTGGCTCAGTCTTTGATTGAGTCACTGATTGCGCTACCTGTGCTGAAGAAGGCATATCCTTACAACCTGACCTGTTGGTGGCCCTTGAAGACAGGAGTTAGCCACCCTTGGACTAGATCATCGTGACATTGAATCGAGTTGGCCAAACAGTAAGCATTGTTCTATCGTTGTGTCTTGCAGAGCCCTGCCTTGCATACCTGGGTACTACTTTCCACATAATGTTCTGCATTACAGAACGACACGTCCTTTAATGCTGATGGGTAGAGAGTAATAGTGTGGCTTGTGTCTTTTTTTTCCTCCAGCACTCAGCCATCCTCTTGTTATCCATGCTATAACCTTAGCTCAAGCATTTACTGTAAATTCCAGCTGAATAGGTAGATATTATCAATGACAAGATGTATAGTGGAGGGTTTGTTTAAAGTAGAATAGCAATGGCTTGGACTTTGTCTCACAGAACTTGAATATGCAAATGAAAGGCTAATGGCTTTGAACAGCTTTGGCAGTTCTGATCATATAAAAGGCAGGCAGAAATGAACTGTTAGAATTGGACAATTACAACAATGACACACTTGGCCACAGGGCCTGTGAAAATACACAGCTGCTCCCATTTGGATTTTTCTCCTCCCGAGTCACGTAAATGGCAAAAGATTAATAATTAATCCCACATAGATGAGCTGTTTGTGTTGGTAAATGCATTCGACGCTCCGAGGAATTACACTTGTATGTGTTTTCACTTTGCAGGCAGTACATTTTGCAACATATTTGGAATATTCTGACGTTTTTACCAGGAAGTGTTATCACACTGAAAACCCTTCTTGCATTATATAGGGATTGCAATAAAGCAAGGTCACCTATGTAAATATCTTTTTTAATCAGTTTGATTTACTTTCATGTCATAGGGATGAGGGATCGCTCTTACCTAGGAAAAATGCTGCACTGATTCACGATACCGAATACAATTCACATTATTTATCTTTCGGCATGATTTTGTTCACCTAAATAAATACTATTTAATATAAATTGAATGAAGTATCTCGAATTGGTGCTCTCATTCCTGACACCAAGGCAAAGGTGGGCAACAAACGGACCATTTGGGGCTTCACCTGCGGCCTTCCAACTGCTGGCCACTCCATCAGCCCGCTCCCCCTCTCTCCCCAGTGCAGATGGCGAGTGGATCCTAGCTTCTTCCTGCTCCCTCAGCTGCTTAATGACAGTGCGCTGATTAATAGTCCTCCCCTGTGTTAATCACAGGTTCCCAATGCAAGAAGAAGAGCGGGACAGTATTTACCAGCGTGCAGTAAGCTGACAAGAGTCGGGAGAAGCTCCTACCCGCTGCTGTCCCTTCTGCCATTAATATAATATTATATATATATATATATATATATAGCCAGTGTTCGACAAATCACCCAAAAATCTACTAGCCCAACCAAAAAATCTACTCGCCACCTAGTCCCGCCCCTAACCCCGCCCCCAACCCCGCTTTAAAATAAAACACATTTAATAAATTCCTAGTCTGAACAACATTCATTTTTTACATAAATGTATTTATTGTATTACATTATACTACAATTAGTCCTTGTTACGTGTGTGTGTGTGTGTGTGTGTGTGTAAATGCCGGATCTAGAAATAAAAGCCAGGTGTGAATGACTAGTTTCCTGAACCCCTTAACCAGTGTCTGGACGTCCCCGCTTCACAATATCTAAAGCAGCAATCCCGCCTGGGATCTTACCTGATCCGCAGTCCCTCAATGTCCAGGTCATTCATTCCTCATTCCCGCAATGTTATACATTGGAGGGGAGTTGTTCCCTACCTGTCTTCTGGGTTAGGGGGGGTTCCAATGTCTTCCATGTGAAGCTTGAGTCAGATCTGAAAGAAAGCAGTATAGGTTATTTCGGTGTAGTATAGGGCAGTTAAGATATATAGGGTAAGTAAGATATCCAGATCCAGAGTGTGAGACAGACACAGAGAGAGGGTGAGAGAGAGAGAGAGAGAGAGAGAGGGGGTGAGAGAGAGAGAGAGGGTGAGAGAGAGAGGGTGAGAGAGAGGGGGTGAGAGAGAGAGGGGGTGAGAGAGAGAGGGGGTGAGAGAGAGAGAGAGAGAGAGAGGGTGAGAGAGAGAGGGTGTGAGAGAGAGAGAGAGAGAGAGAGAGAGAGAGAGAGGGTGAGAGAGAGGGTGAGAGAGAGAGAGAGGTGAGAGAGAGGGGGGGTGAGACAGAGAGGGGGTGAGAGAGGAGGGGGTGAGAGAGAGGGGGTGAGAGAGAGAGGGGGTGAGAGAGAGAGAGGGGGTGAGAGATAGAGAGAGAGAGAGGGGGGTGAGCGAGAGAGAGAGGGTGAGAGAGAGAGAGGGATGTGAGAGAGAGAGGGGTGAGAGAGAGAGGGGGTGAGAGAGAGAGGGGGTGAGAGAGAGAGGGGGTGAGAGAGAGGGAGAGAGAGAGAGGGGGTGAGAGAGAGAGAGGGGGTGAGAGAGGGAGAGAGAGGGGGAGAGAGAGGGGGAGAGAGAGGGGGTGACAGAGAGCGAGAGAGAGAGAAAGAGGGGGCGAGAGAGACAGAGGGCTTGATTGGGTGGGGTGACTGGGTGATTGGGTGGGGTGACGGGGTGATTGGGTGGGGTGACTGGGTGGGGTGACGGGGTGACTGGGTGGGGTGACGGGGAGACTGGGTGTGGTGACGGGGTGATGGGGTGGGGGGTGATGGGGGGGTGGGGTGATTGGGGGGTGGGGTGATTGGGATGATGGGGGGGTGATTGGGGTGATTGAGGTGATTGGGGAGGGTGATTGGGGTGATTGAGGTGATTGGGTGGGGTGATGTGACACTTCTGGTATCCTACACACACACACTCTCCCATGCACACACTCTCTCTCTCTACACACACACACACACACACACACACACACACACACACACACACACACACACACACACACACACACACACACACACACACACACACACACACACTCCCCCCCACACATATACACACACTCTCCCATGCACTCTCTCTCTCTCTCCCCCCTACACACACACACACACACACACACACACACACACACACACACACACACACACACACACACACACACTCCCCCCCACACATATACACACACTCTCCCATGCACTCTCTCTCTCTCCCCCCCCCACACACACACTTTCCCATGCACTCTCTCTCCCCCCTACACACACACACACACACACACACACACACACGCTCCCCCCCCCCCCCCCAATACACACCTTGGGATCGCTGTGGTCTCCCCCGAGAGCGCCATATCCCACGGAGAGAGGGAGAAGAGGCGGGGGGCAGGCTGGGTGTCGCCCTCGGTGGCTGTCGCTGCGGGTCACCAGGTGTCAGACACGCCGGGACATGGGGGCAGCAGCCTCAGCTCAGTGGCTGTCGGTGGAGGAGACCTTCCGGGTCACCGACCTGGCGGAGCTGCCACGCGAGATCGGGAGTGAGTGGGGAGATTTGGGGTGTCGGGGGGAGATTGTGGTGAGGGGGGGTCACGGAGGCCGGGAGAAATTGTGGTGAGGGGGGGTCACGGAGGCTGGGAGAGATTGTGGTGAGGGGGGGTCACGGAGGCCGGGAGAGATTGGGGTGAGGGGGGGTCACGGAGGCCAGGAGAGATTGGGGTGAGGGGGGGTCACAGATGGCCTGGAGAGATTGTGGTGAGAGGGGGTCACGGATGGCCCGATGGGAGGGGGGGTGACTGATGGCCCTGCAGGGGCCTGTGGCAGACAGGGGCGCGGAAGGTGCTGGCTGCCGTAAGGGGGAGGAGTGGAAGCGCTGAGGAGGGAAAGTATTGCTGAGAGGCGGGGGAGGAGCGAAGGCAGTGCTCAGAGAGCCGGAGGCGGGGTAATCTCCCCCAACAACATGAACCCGTCTCCGGCTTTTTTTTTTTCTCCAACGCGAGACCGGGAAAAACAGCAGCGCGAGCGGGGGAAATTTAAAAAAACACACGTGTGCTGCTTGGGCCAATATTTACTCACCCAGAGGTTAAATCCACACTCCCCGGGCGTGTTAATGTATAGCATTGTCGAACACTGTATATAGCAAATGGAAATATTCCTGTATGCTCATTTGCATGTCTTAGGCAGGTCTGCAACCCCACCCTTCACCATTATCACCCAGCACACAGCACTTCCACTGCAGCAAGGGATTCTAGGAAATTACATGCAAATGAGCACACAGTGTCACTTTTTGCTTCAAAACCATTTTAGACATGATTCCCTATAGGCTTAAGCTTGCTGCATGGTCACAGCTTTAAGCAGAACCAGGGTTAAGATGCATAGGCAGTAAACCCACTAGATAGCTGTTTCAACCTTAATGGGTCTCGTCAGTGTGGGGTTGGTTACACAACCTATGCAAAGCTGAAGAAATGAGGATGGGTTTTACCATACATAGTTAAGTTATGGTGAGTAAAAAAAGTGACAAAAAACCTCCACAGGAAAGCATATAGCAAATGGAAATATAACTGTATGCTCATTTGCATGTCTTAGGCAGGTCTGCAACCCCACCCTTCACCATTATCACCCAGCACACAGCACTTCCACTGCAGAAAGGGATTCTGGGAAATGACATGCAAATGAGCACACAGTGCCACTTTTTGCTTCAAAACCATTTTAAACATGGTTCCCTATAGGCTTAAGCTTGCTGCATGGTCACAGCTTTAAGCACAGCCAGGGTTAAGATGCACAGCCAGTAAACCCACCCACATATATACACACAAACACACACACAAGAATGGAGCGCCACTCACAGGACTTTCTGCAAAGGTGTGTATTTTTTTGGCACAGTTAAATGATTCGGCCCTTATCAAGATCGGTCTTAAAAGGTTCTAATAAGGACCGAAATGTTGACCCGTGCCGATAACCTACACACCTTGGCAGAAAGTCCTGTGGGTGGCACTCCATTCTTGTATTTATACTATTACCTGTCCGGGCACCTGGATCTCTAGACGATAGAGTGATCAGCCACACAACTAATACATATATATATATTGTGATTCCCACACCACGTTGCAGTCTCTTTTAACCAATTTAAGTCCGGAAACACTGTATTTCTCTATATGGGGTTTATTTACAGGGATTAAACCATACACCAACAGGCCCACCGTCCCTTTAAGTCCAAACAAAACATAAAAAGAACACCTATTCCCTTTAGGGAAAGCTAACTACACTGTAGCTTTCGCCCGTGCTAGTTGGATGGCCAGCTAATCTGGTTTCCACCCCAAAAACATGCCCTGGCATAGGCAACAATGTATGCAGTCTCTGCACACAATAATAAAGCCCTTTGATCATCCTTTGGAGCAGACGTCCCCGCTTCAGCACAGTCTCTCGTCCTCCCTTCCTAAGGGAACTCAGCCCCACGTGAGCCCAGAGAAACTCTCCTCTGTAAATGCCAAGGATCGGACATCCGCGCTTCAGCACGGTCTGTCGTCTTTCCTTCCTTGGAGACCTCGGCTCCACGTGAGCTCAGAGAAACTCTCCTCTGTGTCACTGTCTTCTCTATCCCCCTTCTCTGGGAACAGCAGTGTCAGTCACTCAGCCTGGCAGCTTCCTGTATCTTCCTCCCCATCTCTCTTAGTAGATCTCCCTATTTTCTGTTGTATTCAGGACTTTTAACTGTCTTTCTATTTGCTGCAAAGCCTTATTTAAAGGCTATTGGGACTGATATCAATCTCAGAATTAAGCCCTGTGGCTAATCTCACCGAGTGAACGGAGTGGTATCCCTGTTTAGGGGAGTGACATCATCATCAGAGGACCCGTGCAACTGCTGATTACAGCTGAGCAGTGACGCTTCCGCGTCCAAGCACACAGATGGAGTGAGCGGTTCCTGAGATTATCAGCCCCTTTGATGCAGCGATCTGAAAGCATTTTACTGATATGCCTGTTATTTCTGCCACATTGTAAGTAGCCTCTGTTGCTTGCGCAATAATTTTATTCATAAACGTACTTCACCATATTGGTATCTTTTTCATCTATAGGTACATCTCGTTGTGGAATTCGAATATAGGACTTCACGTATTTATCCTTCAGGTGTTGTATATCCATGCACCTGTGTCTCTGATTTGCGCCTTTTGTGTTTTTTTGTACTTTGTATTTCCTTTGGGGTAGTGTACACCCATTACATTGTGGCAGCACTCATAGACATCATTGCAACACTATTTTAAATACGTTTTGCGCACCTTAGATTTTTTACTTTTATGTATATCAAAACACACACAGTATACCGCAATCAAATCACCCAAAAAGGTATTCAAAAGCCAGAAATATAGCAAAGTAATGCTACTGGCAGTGCTATAGGGAGAATGATATGAAAAATAACACAAGAGAAAAAAAAGTTCCCAAAGCAAGCACTCAAAATACCAAAAATAAACAGATTTTATTAATCAACACAAAAAATAAAAAAAGACAGCTTAAAAACAACGGAACAGGAAACGAAGGGCGGTGCACAGCCGAAGAAAACTCCCCAAGATAAGTGCAGTAAAACTTCTATTTCTTGGCACATATGGGTTTAAAAAAACACTCTAACACGTGCTGTGCTCAAAAGCTGTGAAATGCAGCAAGCATAAGCTTTAGGGGATCATGTTATATGGTTTTGAATCAAAAGGTGGCAGTGTGCTCATTTGCATGTCATTTCCCAGAATCCCTTGCTGCAGTGGAAGCACTGTATGCTGGGTGATAATGGTGAAAGGCAGGTCTGCAAACCTGTCTAAGACGTGTGAATGAGCATACAGTAATATTTCCATTATATATACAGTTATATTATGATTCCATTTAGCAGGGTTTTCTTTTTCCTTATTGTTGTTTTTATTATGATTATTTAGTCATTCATTATTGAATGATCTATGGTCACTGCCGTTTTTAATATTGACTTGTGTGATTGATTCCTTCATCTAGAAGAAGTCACTGCAGACTGTGTATAGTGTCGACTGCTGGGCACATTTCCAATTTACCATAGACATTGCGCTACGTCATTTCCGGTTTCGAAAAAACATTTAAATAGTGCTATTTTGACTAACATCAAGACACTCTTTGACAAAGCGCTGTAATAGCGCAAAACGCATCGGAGTACTGAGCCTGCTTACCTCCATGTTGTCACCCTTAAAATAAAAGTTATTTTTTTAACATTGGACCTGCTTAGCCCCAGTTTCTTGGAACGCTGTGCTCCGCTTTTTTCTCCATTTTGGATTTTCCTTCATCTTCACTTCGCGGCTGGATGCACGCATCTGAGGACGGACTGAGTACTACTATTATTATACTTCACTTATATGGATGAAGATTGAACTTTACAAGCTCTAGAGCACTGTTTCCCAACTCCAGTCCTCAGGGAACCCCAGCAGGTCAGGTCTTAAGGATATCCCTGCTCCAGCACAGGTGGCTCAGTCAAAATGACTGAGCCGCTGATTGACCCACCTGTGCTGGAGCAGGCATATCCTTAAGATCTGACCTGTTGGGGTTCCCCAAGGACAGGAGTTGGGAAACATTGTTCTAGGGTGATCTGCCTGTAACAATAGGAATTGTGGAATCATAACTGTTCTCACAGACAGCTGTTGGTTCTCAAAGTTCCAGATCCAGGTATTTCTTACATACCCTATTAATGAGCTCTTCACGTAAGTTATTCTCTTTACTCACTGGTGCTATAATAACCTGTCCTCCAACTCAAGGACATTATGTTGCCATAATATAAATCCGTAACTCTGATGCACTGATTTCAGGGACCTTTGTCTCTATTGTTTTGCTCTTTAAAGCTGCAGTTCAGGCGCCCGTTTTTTTGTTTTTTTAAACTTCAATAGTTTCATCTGGGCAATCTCTACTTACCTAAAAAACTGCATAGCTGCCGGTCAATTCGTTCTCCGTCTATTGATCGGCAAAGTTTGGCGACATCTTTAAATATGGGGAATGTAAATCGTTGCTATAGGAACAAGCATGCTTGTTAAAATAGAATACAAGAAAATTGGTCTTTCAAAGTTGTTGTTTTTTAAAACAGAAAAGTATTTTTTCTTACTACAGAACTGATTTATTTAAAAAAAACACACATGTAGGATATTGCTTGAACTGCAGCTTTAAATGGTGGCTTGCATACACATGCAGGCTGTGAAAGGCTTTCATGTGGCCCCGAGACTCTCTGCCCCTAATTTCATACTCGTTGCTTACGTAGCCAAGCGCAGGTTTTCCCATTGAAACTCACTTGTAATAATAGAAGTATATATGGTACAGGTGTTCTAAATGTTTGCAACAGGCTGGAATGTAGTCGTTTAGGTCTTTAAATATATCTAAAATGCCATTGCAAGAACCTTGTCGCCAGGGCCAGCAGGGAATTTTGCAGGTCTTGGTGCGCGGGGCCTCTTACCTTGTCCGGTGTGGCATCTCCTGCTCCGCAGACTCAGCGCCATGACGTTGCAGCGTCACATGGCATCATGATAACGGAACGCTGTAGGAAGATAAGCCGCCGGACAAGGTAAGAGACACTTACAGAGGTCCTGCACCCTCCCCCAGCAATCAGTTTTATTGTTGTGGGAAAGAGCGCGGGGCCCGGTGCAGTGGCACCAATGGAACCTCAATCAATCCGGTCCTGCTTTTGACCCTTCTACTCCTCAATGTTTGTGGAAAGCTAGTTGACGAGCCCTGCTACAACCTACACAATGTCACCAATCATGACATAAAAGGCTTGATATCAGTATACCTTCCTCTGCATTGGCTAAATGTATCAAGCTACAACATTACAGGTAGTAAGTAACAAGGAGTGGTGGCGTTATTTGGCACTGACATGACACGAGAATGTAATAATGGTCATTCTGAGCAGGTGTTGATGTTGTTTGCTTAGCAAACTCGCATAAGATCCCTCTACTTTAACTATCGTTGGCCCAAATCCACAAAAAGGGTGCTAAGCTTTGGCACGCCTCAGCCTCCATTCATATGAATGGGAGTAAAAGGCGTGCTAAAGCATAGCTCCCATTTTGTGGATGTGGCAACTATATCTTAAAACAGTTCCATACGATGCTGTATTGCACCACTGCAGGGGTTCGCAATTCCAGTCCTCAAGACCCCCCAACCGGTCAGTGTAAGAGACATGTGCAGAGGTACGATTAGGGAGACAGATTTGGGGAAATTAAACCGTGGCTTTATTCAGCCTCTCACTTTAAAAAAAAAAATGCAGGAAACCACAAAAATAAACAAATAAACAGCCTATCCCTGTGTAAGGGCTAACTCACTTCCCCAGTCCCTATCTGCAGGGCTGGGGGGATAAGCCCCTTACCAACCTATCACCCCAAAGTTTAAAGAGGTACCTCAAAGAAGATGGCCTTTCATGTCAGTCTCTGGGTCTGGATTGGTGTCTGTTCAGGGGCCAGCCACTGGCAGGTTCCTGGGTTTACTGCACCCTGGAATAGAGGTCTAGTCCCTGGTGTCTTGATGTCCTTGTATGTGCTCAAGAGTCTCTTTAAGCAGTTTCCAGCAGGCTTTTCTACAGGTCTGATAAGCCAGGTAGAGACTGGTTAATTGTCTTTAGCTGCAATTAACCAGCTCCCTGCTGGATTCCTCAGACCACTACAGGCTTATTGAAGCCTTATTTAGACAGGGGTTAAGTCAGGTTTTCAGGCTATCCCTGCTTCAGCACAGGGGGCTCAGTCGAAGACTGAGTCACTGATTGAGCCACCTGTGCTGAAGTAGGGATGTCATGAAAACCTGACCTGTTGGGGGGTCTTGAGGACCTGAGTTGAGATCCCCTGCAGTAGTGACACGCAGCACGGCATCCCAACATTTTAGTATGTAGAGTTTCTAAACTGCTTATTTGTGTATTGGTATCAATTATGATGAAACATTTCATTGTGATTTAACACTGTAGAACTTTATCAGTGAGGTGAAAACACAAAATTAATACATTTAAAAAAGAAATTGTGCTCATGTAATCCAATTGCCCCCAAACCAATACATTTCATATGACAAGCATATATTAACCCCTGTGCTCCCATAGGGATGCATCTTTGACTCCTCTTGCAACAAAAATATCCATTTGTTACCCAATACGAGCCATCCACTGTATTCAGCAGGAAAGAGACCAACATTTATGCAAATGTTTATTTTTCCATGTTAGAAAAAAAACACACACACAAAGAAAAGCATTGCAAGTGTAGAACAAAAGTGGTAAAAATCAGAATGTCATATATATAAACCGATAAAGGGTACAAACGGTAAACAATCGAGATATATCGTGATCTGAAATAACAACCAAAGAACAGAAAACCAAAATGATTTACAGCATCATCTGATTACAGACCATGTTAAAGTCATCAGTCTTTTATTATAGGTACAAATCAGAATGATTGATTAAGGTAGCTCTTTATTTTGAATGAAAAAGCACATTTTGCGATATAACAAAGTAGGAAATACAAATCAGATTTATTTTCTTTAGCACCACAAGAACCGCCAAGAAGTTAAAAAGGCCAGAGCTTTGGCAAAGCAAGTCCTATGCTGATGCAGTTTGCATACTATTCTAGTGCTAGATTTGACAAATATGGTGCCTAAAATGTTAGATCACATCCCCAAGGGCAGCCATTTTGTATAGGGGCTTGCACAGGAAGTACGGTTAGCTGATGTGCAACACTTTCTGTCTCCACTGTCCTTTAAAAGGTTGAACCTTCTAACTCATTGGGGCTTATGTAATAAGTGTTGCAGATGGCTTTCTTTGGTGAAAAGTGGGCGCACGAAATCTAATTTAAAATTGCGCTTGAGCAGCCATTTTGCAATCTGCGCCATCTTCTTCAAAAATGAGTGGGCCCACAGAAATGGAGAAAGTGTGTCAAGATTGTCCGCTATGTTCAACTTTCCATAAATACTAAAAAGTATGGTTAGTGTTAGCCCAGAATTAGGCTGCGCTTATAGTGCCGGAGACGCGACCGCTGACGTCACCTATCGCCATCGCCACTAGCGAAAGTTAAAATTTATTTTTAAGTGACGTCGCTGGCGACAAGGCCAGTGACATCACGAAGGGGGCGTGCTGCACTCCCTGATGTGGCGACTGTCTCTAAAACAAATCAAATTTACCCGGCTTCAAAATTTGGTCGCTCCGTCAATTTGCATGTCTTAGACAGGTCTGCAACCCCGCCTTTCACCATTATCACCCAGCACCCAGCACTTCCACTGCAGCAAGGGATTCTGGGAAATGACATGCAACTGAGCACACAGTGCCACCTTTTACTTCAAAACCATTTAACATGGTCCCCTTTAGGCTCAAGCTTGCTGCATTTCACAGCTTTGAGCACAGCCTGGGTTAAGATGCATAGCCAGCAAACCCACCCACAGACAGCCGTTTCGACCTTAATGGGTCTCCTCAGTGTGGGGTTGGTTATACTAGCGTTGCAAAATGAAGCCAGGATCGGTTTTACCATACTTAGTAAAGTTATGGTGGGTAAAAAAAAGTGACAAAAACCCTCCACAGCAAAGTATATAGCAAATGGAAATATTACTGTATGCTCATTTGCATGTCTTAGACATGTCTGCAACCCCGCCTTTCACCATTATCACCCAGCACACAGCACTTCCACTGCAGCAAGGTATTAAATAAATTGGATGGATATATATATATATATATATATATATATGTATGTGTATATATATCTATATACATACATATACACACACCAAATGTGAGAATGTTTCCTACATCTCTACAATGTCCAAAAGCAGTTTAAAATTTGCAACAAAACAGGCATAAAATACTAACAAATAACATTACAGTTGTGTCTCCCTTTAAAAATCAGTGAACATAGCACGTTGTGTTAGCTAGATATTTGACATCATTGTCACTTATACATCTTCAGCTTATACAATAAAGCTCGGCTTTGATCCTGGCCGTACAAATATAAAAGTCTATACGCTCACGGATACAGTGCAGATAAATATCTATTATAATGAATTACTATACGTCCTACGCGAAAAAATCCAAGTATGAAAAATAAATAAGCATTTCAATATGTGGCCGTGGAAAGAATATAGAGGATTGGGCGTTTCCAAAAATAAATCCAGCATAAAGTGTCAAAAGAAACATTTCCACAAGGCTTCTATGTTCTCTAAGGCAAGGGGGCTCTACTCCCGTCCTCAAGACCCTCCAACGGGTCAGGTTTTCAGGCTATCCCAGCTTCAGCACAGGTAGCTCAATCAGTCCTAGCTTCAACACAGGTGGCTCAAACAGAGGCTCAGTCTTCTGATTGAGCCACTGATTGAGCCACCTGTGCTGAAGCTGGGATATCCTAAAAACCTGACCTGTTGGGGGTGGAGGGGGGGCGGCTTGAAGACTGGAGTTGAGCACCCCTGCTCTAAGGCACATGCAAAAGATTGTATTTACGACTATTAGCAAGCATGCTACTTCTTATTACTGGTACAGGAGGGCCCCAGGCATGCGGCGGGTTCCGTTCTAAGGGCCCGCCGCAAAGCGAAAATCGCCGGAAAGCGGAACCGGCGATTTTTGGCGTGTGCGCATGTGCAGACCTGCAATTACCCCTTCTGTGCATGCGCAACCTACGTTCTGCGCATGTGCGACCTCGGCATCCCCCGTTCTGCGCGTACTTGGACTTCCCTGTTCTGCGCATGCGCAGACATGGCGGCCCCCTTCTTGGTACCGCCGTATCGGCGCATTCGCCGAAAAGCAGGGCGCCGAGAAGTGGGGCCCTGCTGTATTTAAGTGCCTACGGTTAAATATTGCAAGTATCATAATATACAGTTAAAGGAATATTTAAATGGTTTGCTCTGCATATGATTGTACTATGTAGTGTAGGTGTATAAATATAGCACCACTTCCTATGATAATATGGCTTTCATTTAACCCCTGTGCTGCCAGAAGGACCTGGAATGTATTGCTCTGTAGTTTGCTCAGACACCAAAGGTTTTGGATCTTACCGCACTCCTTTTAGATAATGGTAGTGGGTGTCCTTTTTCTTTGTACGGTGCAGGCAGTTGAAGAGTGGCTGGGATCCCACTTCTGCCACCTAATTAAACTGGATATCTTCTTGTTCTAATAAAGTCTGACACCAGACATTATAGTATAATAAAGTGTTTTATTTGCAGGTTGCAAACGTACACTGTTTCGGGGATCTCCCTTCCTCAGGTGCAACATTGACATATTGTACAATTTACATATTGCACCTGAGGAAGGGAGATCCCCGAAACAGTGCACGTTTGCAACCTGCAAATAAACCACTTTATTACGCTATAATGTCTGGTGTCAGGCTTTATTAGCACAGTGCGGCAAGAAGATATCCAGATTCAAGACACCAAAGGTGTGTTATTAATTAAACTGCAATACCCCCCTCAATCGACTCTATAGCAGTTTAATGAATAATCAATCAATAATTTTGTAACGCAACTACTACCCAAGGGTTTCCCATATGTCCCATAATGGTCTTGTTAAAGATCACTTTAAGAAACAGTCTCGCACGTTTTACCGAAGACTGCAGACTATGCAGTTTAATCTATGTATTTAGTAGAAAAGGCAACTTAGCAGCACATAAAATTGGGGAACTGCGTTAATATTTTCTGTATATATATATATTTTTTTATTAAACGAATTATCCCAGCAGATAATTACAGGTCTGCTCTGACTATTCATTGTCACGTTTTAACAAAGGCTAAAGAATAATGTGTACGACGAACACGTGTAAGGAAACGGTGTTGGAATAAGCCCACTAACATGTACTTTAGAACGGTGACATGTGTAAGAGGTTACCATGTCAGCCAGCAGAACTAAACGGATTGTCAAAAGAAATAAGGATATGAGGGATACTTGGGCACAATGATATATTATGTTTATAAATGCAAGTGTTCAGAGTCCTGAATGTGTGAGGCAGCGGCTCTGAAACTGTGGGTCTACAGTTAGGGCATATATTGATTGAAACTAAAACAATAGTAGAAACAATAGTACAGGGGTGTCCAACTCCAGTCCTCAAGGGCCAACAACAGGTCAGGTTTTCATGATATCCCTGCTTCAGCCCAGGTGGCTCAGTCATTAACTGGGCTGAAGCAGGGATATCCCCAATACTTGGGATGTTGGTGGCCCTTGATGACTGGAGTTGGCCAGCCCTGCAACAGTATAACTAACTGATGGGGTAGTAATATTAGGACATGAGGTTACTCACAAACGACCTTTAGTTTTTTAGGGGGCAATAAAAAAGGGTCTTTGTATCAACGCAGAGAGACGTTTATTTCGATGCACCGTAGAATTTTTGGGAGCACAGATGCGTCAAATGTAAGGAACCTTTTCTTTCATCTGGTGCAGGGGCAAAGAATGGTGCACAGAGACGCAGAATTGCACACACCTCATCACAATATGTGCGTCAACTAACCCCGTCCTAGCTATGTACAGTACTCTCCCCGTGTCGAAAGGTGATGCTGCCAGGGCAAAATCAGAGCAAAGTACTTTGACACCGAGCTTATGCTCTACAATTGACTTGATACACAGACCTCCAAGTATTCTGCTGGCCTTCAATGGTAGAGAGCAATGTGAGGGGTGCATTTTAAGTAGGGATCTGTCATAAAGTAATGCTACTCTTGTGGTTTTACCACTAATTACACACAGATTGTAAGCTTTCTTTATACTCGCTGCAAGTGTCCTATTTCATTTACCATCAGTTAATGCTTACATTGTAACGCGATACATGGCTAGTGATAAGAACAGAAGCCATGTTTTATTTCTTCTAACTCTTTGTCTTTCCCTTTGTCGAGGTGGTTTTCCGTGGCTGGCCGGCCCCCAGCGTGTCATATTATACTGCAGAGGAATATTACAACCTTGGAACACGGTTATTGTTCTTAAGTTTGAAGGATTCCGAAACCATACGGTAAGCATCAGCCATCTGTCACCTATCAGAGGTGCCAAAACAGAATGGACATTTGGAGAATGATCGTGTGGGACAAGTAAATATTGAAATGATCAACTGGGACCATTGCAAATTTTTCCCACATTTCTCAGCAGATTTAAATACCACTGCAATTTGTCCCCCCCCCCCACCTCCCAAAAAAATATATAGGGGACACTCTCCCCCAAAGCCCTATGGGTTGCCCCAATGTCTTCTATAGGTTTCAAATTTGGGAACAGATACTTTATTCAATTAAACGTGTAACTTGGTTTCATCAATATACATTATCATACCTGCATAGTGAAAAGTTAATTATTGTCTCGCTCTCCGCTGCCAAAAATCTTTGTTCGTTAAAAAAAAAAACTTCCTCAAATGTCAACATTTACCCAATAGACTGACACCATCTTATTCATATATAGGTTACTAGTGATCCATGGAATAGAGCCAGTATATTGTTGATGTGCCCATATGCCAAGAAGGTTATACTAAAGTCAGCCTAAGTTAATAGTTAGAGCTCTGCCAGACAGGCCCCTTTACAACGCAGAACACAAGGAAATATTCTTACACAGTAGGAAATATTCAACTAAACCTCAACATGGTCCCTTTATATCAGTGTAAAAAAAATTGGGAATTGAAATGATAACGTCGGTTTTTGGGTCTTCCTTGAAACTCTCAGGCCGGAGAATCTGATGTCCCTTTATTCCACACTTCGGTATTTGGTAAACAAATTGTACAGCACCCTCAACGTCGACTTCAAGTCACAGTTCACAATGTCTAGAATAATAATTTAAAAAAAAAATAATATGAAATGGTCTATTCATTGATATCACATTAATTAAAATCACATTGCAATTACCATACTGCAAACAATGCCTCATGGGCCTAGTTGGTCAGTGAAGGAGTTAAACATAACACTAGTGTATTTCTTTGCTAAAACTGAGTATTCAAGGCCAACAAAACCATACGACAATCTTCAGAACAGCAGCCCCGGGAGGAAAACAGGAACCGTGCATTTTAAAGCTGGAGTTCAACTTGATGAACGTATGTCTTTTTTTAACCTTGTCTACTACACGAGTATTCTAAAACTTGCCTTAAACTTGCCTTGGAAAATCTGGGGCAATTACCGACAAGACCCAGGTACATGCTGGGTACATGCTGCAACATTTCAGTGACATTTCTGCAGAGACTAATGGCCCCTCAGATTAACACAGCAGGGGACCCCCGCTGTTAATCCGATGGGCCATTAGTCTGTCTGCAGAAATGTCACTGAAATGTTGCAGCATGTACCCAGCATATACCCGGGTCTTGTTGGTGTTTGCCCCAGATTTGTTTTAGAATACATGTCGGCACTACAGTATCTAACTATGTAACAATGTAACTCACTTTACGCTACAGGTTTTCCCACAGACGTGCCGCAAAATGACACGTTGTTACCTTAATCACACATAACAAAAACGTTTCATTAGGCAAGGCGGTTACGTAGCACATTTGGCCGATAGTAGCGACTGGGCCTCCACAGATTATAGTCTTTGGGGGGTCTGGCAATATTCTATCTAGTACACAGATCGGCAAAATAGAATGACTCTGTTGCTTCCACAAATAGTTCAAGAGAACCACACGCCAGAACTTTAGGGCTTATTTCATATTTCCGTAGCGGCACTGACGGCTGTTTTTGGCATAAACGAAAATTGCTTTAATGTCCATTTTAGACAATATAGAATAAGCCCCATAGCCTGTAAATCTTGATTGTTTGGACATACCATTCACATAGTGTTGATGATAATCCTGAAAGAATTGCTTAAATCAGTGAAATGTTATTTACACGTGGAGAGCACTTTGTTTCACGTGCTTGCAATTTTAAGGGATAGCGTGATGTACATTGTTTTAACGTTAAATGTGCTGCCATGGTTACACTTCACATAACATGGTTTTGTGTAAAGAATAATTGTATTTTAATATGTATGAGAAATAAATACCTTCTGGCCTGGGTTTTGGTTTTTCCAAACCTCCGTCTTGCATAAGTTCAAATGAAAATGACACATTGAGAACCTGATTTAAAAATAAAAAAAAGTCCTGGTTATTTTATATAGAAACATTGTCCAATTGCAGCAGGAAGAGCCTCCAAAAATGTAACTTATACTTTTTATTAAAAATAAATAAAAAAAGAAGGCAGCGCACAGCAATATTACAGACAAGGATGATCTTTACACTATTTAATTAAAATGTAATCTTATATAGCAGCATTCCTGCTGGTAATTTTTTTGTTTTAATACATGCAGCATTTGATTACCTTTTATTTTTCCAACTTAATTTTTTAAAATTGATTTTCAAGCAGAGATATACAGAAATAAAACATTTGAGGGAGGGTGTTGCGGGGGTGGATACATTAAAAGAAAAAGGGGGTAGAGGGATGAGGGGGTAGAGGGTGTAGAAAGGGTAGAGAGGGGAGGGGGTACAGCGGGGAGAGGTGGGAGAGGGGGTAGAGAGGGGAGGGGGCACAGCAAAGTGGTGAAACGACAATTCTAGATGCTGTATATAATTTTAACTTAATGCGTTAACATTGAGGGGCAGCTTCTGTGGCTGATATTGAAACCATCTCCGAGGGCTTGGGTGATTGCAAAAGGTTGTATTGGTTGGCATTTCGGGAGGTGAAGGGAAACTCTTGGCCTGTCCCTAACAGAGGTGTATAATTGGTCCCAAGGGACTATAGGCTAAGGGAACTCAGGTCCACATGTGGACTACCTGCGTGAACAATCCAAGGCAGCCAAACCTTCTGGAAATTGAGGTATGTGTATTTGATTACCTTTAAGGAGAACTAATTACCTACGCTGCTGATAGATCCGTTCTCCAGTGATCGATGGATACAAATCCTGCTCACTGGGTTCACGTAATGGCTGCCTTAAAATCTATCCTGCTGTCAGTGGAACGTAACAACTACAATATAACCTTATATTACACTATGGGCAACATTGTCTATTGTTACAGCCACAGTCTCCTACTGGGAACACTGCAACAGTTTCCATTTTAGTGATAATTTGTTGCCAAAGCTCACGCATTGCTGGGCTCAATAACAGGTGTTCTAAAGCCAACCAAAGGATGCTTAGTACATTAAAGCAAATTAAAAATGGTATTAAGATAAAAAATATATAATAAATCATTAAGTATTATCCAATACTACAGAACTAATTTGTTTGATACAAAAAACAACCACCACCACGTATAGGATTTTGAATGTATTGCTGCTTTAAACCTAATCAAACATTCGATATAAAAAAAAAAAAGTGTCAGACAATGTTATACTTCTTAGGTCACCCCAGAAATTGTGTAAATTACAGGAGTTTTTGAAACCAAATCCCATGCAAAGTGAAAAGTTCTCTTGCAAACATCAGTTTACATTTTTAATTGGTTTTAATGAAAACATGTTTTATTTTATTTTATTTTTACAAAAGTTACCCTTCAGAACAAAGACTCAATCATTTGAATGCCTAATAACCCAGTTATGGGCAAAGCCATACAGAGTAGGCGCCTGCGTTTTGCAATGCTCCTACCCACAACATGAGTAAAAGGAACAAATTGTGATTAGTTCTGGAAAAAACACAATATCTGCGGATAAACAAAAAGATTGTGGGAGATATTTCAAGAACATATAAGCTCAGTGAGAACTTGTACAAGTTGTCACTCACACACGTGTAACACGGCAGGTTTAAGCGGGGTTCATGTTGAAATGGACAAGAACCAAAAAGTGCCACACTGTACGTGCTCGTTTGCATGTCTTTACCCAGAACCCCTGGCTGCAGTGGAAGCACTGTGTGCTAAGGAGATAATGGGGAAGGCAGGGCTGCAGACCTGTCAGACATGTGATTGTGCTCACCAGTGGTGTTTGTATTTGCTGTACAAGTTTTATGAAAGCCATTAGTTTACCAAACTCATAACGCGCTACTGTGGTTATTTGGATATATACATGTATTTACATACGAGTCTCTAATGGTGTTTGCCAGCTGTGATGAAAAGCGGGTATTTTATCAGTTTCAGAAAAATGTACTGTGTGTTGTGTGGCAATCTACAAATAGCAACCAACAAAAACGCATCTGATTTTGCTTATTTTAGTTTTTTTTCTGTACGTTTTTGCAGTCTGTTGTTGAACATCTTTGCTACATTGTTTTATTGAAGTGATATGTTTGGTGGACCTTAAATCCAGATAAACAGTACAACACTCATGAAGAGGAGAAAAAACAACAAAAGCAAAAAAAAAAACACGAGAGAACACTCTGCTATAGGAAAATAAGGTTCAAAACTATCGTTCAACAAGTTACTTCGATCAAAATCTACTGGCACTGAGGAGACCCAAAAGGTCGAAATAGCTATCTGCGAGTAGGGTTACTTGCTGTGCACTTCTGTAACCCAGGCTGTGCAATGCGGCAGGCATAAGCTTATAGGGGACCATATTAAAATTAATAAGAAATAAAGAGTGACACACTGTGTTCATTTGCATGTCATTACCCAGAATCCCTGGCTGCAGTGGTAGCACTGTTTGCTAAGCGATTATGGGGAAAGACAGGATGAGACGTGCAGATGCACCACAAGTGGTATTCTTATTTACTGCAACTCAAAAATCTATCTAAGCATGTCAAAAATTACAGTAGCAACCGTGATGGAGGTGCTCACCTGCTTAAATCTTACATGCCAACTAGAGAATTACCTTTTGTTCAAAGTTCTCCGGAGTCAAGAAGAAATTGTACAGTGGCACAAAATATCCCTCCAGGAGACCCATCAGAAGCACCAGATACACACCGTCCGCAAACTGCAAGGAAGTAGGGTGTGTTAGTTAATTACCAGACTAGACAGAGACAACCGCCAAGGCAGGCTACACAGTCCTACATTTCTTCATTAATTATGCTTTCTAATGAAGGGTTTCCTCGTGTCTTTGCCTTTGTTTGAATAATGTAATAATACAGGTGGTCCTCGGTACCCGACGGTCCGCTTTCCGTCGAATGCCTTATCAGACGTTGCGTAATGCAGTCCGCTGGACGCGTTATCTGACGTTGGAACCGCTTATCCGACACTCAAGGCCACGGATTAACATGACACACAACCCTACGGTCCGTTACCCGACGGCAGTTTGAGGGACGAATTCCATGGGATAAGCGAGGACTGGCTGTATTTGTATTCCTTACAACAAATAAAAATATCACTTGTGAGCACATTCACATGTCTCAGACAGGTCTGTAATCCTGCTATTCACCATTATCTCAGCATACAGTGCTTCCACTTTAGCTAAGGATTCTGGGAAATGACATGCAAATGAGCACACATGCTCCTTACATGGAATGCAGCCAATTGTCTCTTTCACTTGAAGTACAAGAGAAGAGTTTCTGGATGGAACTGTTTAATAAACCAGATACAGCTCAACCCCCTTATAACGCTGTGCTTACGGTCCAAAGAATCACATCGTGTTACAAGCGGATCGCATTAGAAATAATGTACAAATGTATGCATTGTACAATAAAGTATTTAAGATACCAATAATCGTGTTGTAAAGTATTCATAAATACGAAAATTAGGAGCCACGCTTGCCCCGCGTTATAAGCGGATTCGCGTTGTAACGGATCGCGCTACAACGGTGTTGAGCTGTACTCTGTTTTAGTCTCATAGACTGTATTTTAAATCCTACCTGTGTTTCCAGTTCTGTGACTTCCAAATTCAGTTTATTCAGGTGTTTGTTGACAAATGTGATAAGGGTCTGCAATGTGGAAAAAGAAGGAACAATGAAACAAAAACAAAGAATCACCCAGGAACACAATATCGCTTTACAATATACATTGTGTGAATGTACCACGGGCATAAAATGACTGAACACGGACAAAGACGTATTGTCCAGCATTACTGGTTCATCAATGGCGTTTGGACTCCCTTTCCTAAGCAACATTATGGCGTGAAAGAGGGTCCATTGAAAGGAAGTGCCAGAGAAGGAGGAGAGGCAGGAGGCGGATTGAAAACAAGGACTTGTTTTGGCTTCCCGAAAAACATTTTTATGGGATCACACTGTTAAATGCCCTGAATTGTAGACAAGCCTCAGATTAGTTCATCAATCACCGTCTCTCCCATTGTCCCAGGAAACACCAGTTTTTTGGCAAACGTTAGACATATAGTTTTGGAGTGGCCAACGCCAGCCTTCAAGAGCCGCAAAACTGGTCAGGTTTTAAGGATATCCCCGCTACAGCATAGGTGACTCAAACCGTGGCTCAGTCATACTGACTGAGCCACCTGTGCTGAAGCGGGGATATCCTTAAAACCTGACCTGTTGGTGGCCCTTGAGGACTGGAGTTGGCCACCCCCTGCTCATGCGCAGTGTTGTGACTCACATTTACTTAAGAATGCTAAGACAGCACACTATGAAAATTATTTACGTGTTTACAATAATGTATTTCTGTTAGAGGTGCAATACCTAAAAATATTGAGAAAAGAAATGACTTAATAATAGAATATATATATATATATATTTTTTTTTTTTAATTATCTACATACCGTATTTATATATTTTCACCCAAGTCATTTTAATTAAAAGAAAGACAATGTTACCACCCAAAACAATCATTAAATGGATAAGCAAATAGCTCTGAAATTGTATGGCACAGAAAGCAATTGATCACCAAAGGGAACATATAAAGCAGGGGTGCGCAAACAGGGGGTACGCCCTCCCCCTCCCCCAAGTGGGGAGTGAGATTTTCTGGGGTGGTGGCGCGGCGTTTACAGAGGCCTAGCGCTTCCCCTAAGCCATTTAAATGAAATGCCGGGGATCGGGCGAGGCCTCTCTAACTTCACGGACCTTGGCTTCCAGCAATGTCGCCATGGCAACCCGAAGGCAAATGACGCGGCGTTGCCATGGCAATGTAACGTCACATGACCCCGCAGCGTAATTAGATGCCGGAGCTGAGCGGGGGGTAGAGCAGGTAGGTGGGCGCAGGGAGAAAGGTTTGCGCACCCCTGATATTAAAGGACTGTTATCAATAAAATCAAATAAAAACTTTAAAAAAATAAGAGTCATGCCAAGGAAAGTAAAAAGATTGTCTGACCTTTTTCACCACATTGAGTTTGTCCGGAGCATGATCAAAGAGGGTATCAAATGCATCTCTCTCTTCAGAAAAGAAAACCATAAATAAGGAGCGTTTCTAATACTTTACAAGCTGGGTGAAAAACCCAATATAACTTAACAGGATACACAATGTTTTACTTTCAAAAATGTCCAATTACTGAAACAGACACAGATAGAAACTGCAAGGGGACTCTACACTCAAAGGGTTAAAAGTACAACTCTGAGGCATCTGTGCACTTTCTAACCACTCAAGGACATTTTCCATGTGCAAGACCGCTGAAGAAGGAGCTTTATTTGTGTCTTTACAGGATAAACAAGGTAGAATCAATAGAAGCCGCAACCCCTGAATAAGGAATGATAAATGGCCTTAGTGAACTTACCATGTCTTCCTGATAAAGCCCTTAAAAGACAAAAAAAAAAGTGTCAAAATACATTTTCTGAAATCCACATCCCCCCAAAACCTTTCTACCCACCGACTTCACTTTTACCTTTTAGCCACAGCATATATGGCATTTTAAGTGTCCATGCAGTTTAAAATATGTATATAAAGGCATCTCCTTTAATCTCATTTAGATCTTCATTATCAACTATACTGGCCAATGTCAACGGAATCTAATGTGACTTGACATTTTCAGATGTATTTGAGCACCGTGACCTTCTTCAGGTCTCTAATAAACGAATGTAGCGAAAAAAAATCTCTATCCTCCAAACTGTTATATTATAATCAGGACACCAGATTTGCAAAAATACCAGGCTTGTGTTAACATACTTTTACAGAAAATATCAATCCATAAAGACTTACATAGAGAGTGGCTGCAGGCTTATAACGCTTTGGCCAAAGGGTTTAACTAAATGACTCTTACTCATGAGAATACAAACATTGAAGTATTTAACTATGTATCTTGCCACGTTGGATGTAGCATTGTGTATTTTTGTCTTTTGTTGTATACATTTGGCCATGCTCAATAACACTCCTTATGATACAAATATATATATATGATGTGGTGGGTTCTGGGGTTAGAGCTTGCTGGGATTGTGTGTTTATTAATTTTAATTTTCAACTGCTATCAGTTGTTTGGAGGTTAGTGGCACCTCCTCCCAGGGTTTAAGCTCACCCCACCCCATTTTATAAGTAGCAGGTGTTTCCATGTTCCTGTGCAGGACAGACCCACTGTGGTCATTCTCTCTCCCCTGCAGAGGTAAATGAGAATGTTCACAGGTAGGGTTAGGACCTGCATACTGGTCATGCCGTGACGTGGCTGCAGGCTTATAACGCTTTGGCCAAAGGGTTTAACTAAATGACCCTTACTCATGAGCAGTGCTCGACAATCCTATACATTTACACGCCCGGGGCGGGTGGATTTAACCTCTGGGCGAGTAAATATTGGCCCAAGCAGCACACGTGTTTGTTTTTTTAAATTTCCCCGCTCGAGCTGCCTGAAACAAAAAAAAAAAACTCCCCCTATCTGACAGCTGATTGGCGCACGCTCCCAGGCTTTGTGGGCGCGCGGCCAGGCTCTATATGAGCCCGCCCCCAACGAACTGCCATTTTTTTCTGGCCGGAGATCTGTTGGAGAGTACTAGAGTAAGTACTCTCCAATCCTCCATCCCCTCTGCTCCTTCCCTGCCTCCTGCAGTTCCCCCTTACTCCCCCCCCCAATACCCGCGCGTGGCTGGATATGGTAGAGTGGGTGTTCCCCCTTCTCTCCCCGGCCCCGCTTACCCCGGCTTCCCGCGCGGGGCGGAGGTGTCTCCCCCCGTTTCTCCCCCCCGGCTTCCCGCTCCACTTCCAGCTTCCCCCGATCCCCGGGTGATGGTAGTGGGTGTTCCCCGCTTACCCCGGCTTCCCGCGATACCCGCGCGGGGCTGGTGATGGTATTGGGGGTGTTCCCCGCTTACCCCGGCTTCCCGCGATACCCTTGGGGGGCGGGTGATGGTAGTGGGGGTGTTCCCCGCTTACCCCGGCTTCCCGCGATACCCTTGGGGGGCGGGTGATGGTAGTGGGGGTGTTCCCCGCTTACCCCGGCTTCCCGCATCACTTCCCGCTACCCCGATCCCCGCGCGGGGCTGTAGATGGTAGCGGGGGTGTTCCCCCCTTACCTACTTTGTCTCCGCTTCCCCACTGTCCCGTGGCTGTCAGCGCAGGGCGGGAGATGGTCACGGGGGGGCGAGCGGGGCAGTGGTGGTGGTGCTCGGTCGCACGGCCTTTCCTCTTCTTCCCCCTGTTGTGTGTGTGTGTGTGTATGTGTGTGCGTGTATGGGTGTGTGTGTGTGTGCATGCATGGGAAAGTGTGTGTGTGTGTGTGTGTGTATGTGTGTGCGTGTGCATGCATGGGAAAGTGTGTGTGTGTGTGTGTGTGTGTGTGTGTGTATGCATGCATGGGAGTGTGTGTGTGTGTGTATGTGTGTGCGTGTGCATGCATGGGAAAGTGTGTGTGTGTGTGTGTGTGTGTGTGTGTGTGTGTGTGTGTGTGTGTGTGTATGCATGCATGGGAGTGTGAGTGTGTGTGTGTGTGTGTGTGTGTGTGTGTGTGTGTGTGTATGTGTGTGCGTGTGTATGCATGGGAGAGAGAGAGAGTGTGTGTGTGTGTGTGTGTGTGTGTATGCATGCATGGGAGAGTGTGTGTGTGCATGCATGGAAGAGTGTGTGTGCATGCATGGGAGAGTGTGTGTGTGCATGCATGGGAGAGTGTGTGTGTGCATGCATGGGAGAGTATGTGTGTGGATGCATGCGAGAGAGAGTGTGTGTGCATGGGTGTGTGTGCATGCATTGGAGAGTGTGTGTGTGTGTGCATGGGTGTGCGTGGGACTGTGTGTGGGCAGGATACCAGAAGTGTCACATTACCCCACCCTCCAATCACCCCGCCACCCCACCCCCCAATCACCCCGCCACCCCACCCACTCTCTCTCTCCCCCCCACTCTCTCTCTCCCTCCCACTCTCTCTCTCCCTCCCCCACTCTCTCTCTCCCTCCCTCCCTCCCCACTCTCTCTCTCCCCCACTCACTCTCTCCCCCACACTCTCTCCCCCACTCTCTCTCCCCCCACACTCTCTCTCTCCCCCCACTCTCTCTCTCCCCCCACTCTCTCTCTACCCCCCACTCTCTCTCTCTCTCCCCCCACACTCTCTCTCCCCCACACTCTCTCTCTCCCCCACACTCTCTCTCTCCCCCCCACACTCTCTCTCTCTCTCTCTCTCCCCCACACTCTCTCTCTCCCCCACACTCACTCTCTCCCCCACACTCACTCTCTCTCCCCCACACTCACTCTCTCTCCCCCACACTCACTCTCTCTCTCCCCCACACTCTCTCTCTCTCTGCCCCCCACACTCTCTCTCTGCCCCCCACACTCTCTCTCTCCCCCACTCTCTCTCTCTCTCTCTCTCTCTCTCTCCCCCACACTCCCTCTCTCTCTCTCTCTCTGTCACCCACACTCTGGATCTGGATCTCTTATTTACCCTACATATCTTAACTGCCCTATACTACACCGAAATAACCTATACTGCTTTCTTCCAGATCTGACTCAAGCTTCACACGGAAGACATCGGAACCCCCCCTAACCCAGAAGACAGGTAGGGAACACATCCCCTCCAATGTATAACATTGCGGGAATGAGGGTACCTGGACATTGAGGGACTGCGGATCATGTAAGATCCCAGGCGGGATTTGTGCTTTAGATATTGTGAAGCGGGGGCGTCCAGGCACTAGTTATGGGGTTCAGGAAACTATTCATTCACACCTGGCTTTTATTTCTAGATCCAACATTTACACACACACGCACGCACGCACGCACGCACGCACGCACACACATACACACACACACACACACAGACTAATTGTAGTATAATGTAATACAATAAATACATTTATGTCAAAAACGAATGTTCTGACTAGGAATTTATTAAATGTATTTTATTTATATATTTTATTTTAAAGCGGGGTTGGGGGCGGGACTGGGGGTGGGGGCGGGACTAGGTGGCGAGTAGATTTTTTGGTTGGGCGAGTAGATTTTTGGGTGATTTGTCGAACACTTCTCATGAGAATACTAATATTTAAGTATTTAACTATGGATTTTGTCACATTGGATATTTTTGTCTTTTGTTGTATACATTTGGCCACGCTCAGTAGCACTCCTTTTAACATGACACAAATATTTTATATATATGTATATATATATATACCACAATTATTAAGGTTATGATGGGTAAAAAAAGTGACAAAAACTCTCCACAGTAAAGCATAAAGCAACTGTAAATATTACTGTATGTTCACTTGCATGTCTTAGACAGGTCTTGTAGACCTGTCTAAGACATGCAAGTGAACATACAGTAATATATATATATATATATATATATATATATATATATATATATATATACATATATATACATACATACATACATACACATATATATATATATATATATATATACATACACACACACACACACACACACACACACACACACACACACACACACACACACACACACACACACACACACACACACACACACACACACACACACATGATGTAGTGGGTTCTGGGGTTACAGCTTGCTGTGATTGTGTGTTAATTAAAGACTTACATAGGTTGACACACCCACCCAGAGAGACTCAACGTTTTCAGGCAACATCCCTTTGTCAAGAGCCTTCTTCAGCTCTGACCATATTTAGCTTTCAAAGGACAGAGAAGAGACGTCTTGCTAGGTGTAATATAATACTGTATGTACAGAGCTTTTGTAATCGCACAGGTCTTGCATGCATTGACCTGTCTTTCATAAGCTCTAAAGCAAATAAAAATATCACTTAAGAGCACAGTCACAGGTCTGCAACGCTGCTCTTCCCCATTATCTCTTAGCATATAATGCTTCCATTGCAGCCAGGGTTTCCGGGAAACGACATGCAAATCAGTGTCGCCTTTTGCTTCTTGCCTATTTTAACATGGACCCGTATAAGCTTATGCTTGCCGTATTACACAGCTTTTTCAGCACAACCTGGGTTAAATAAGTGCAGAGCCAGTAAACCTACACACAGACAGCTATTTCGACTTGTTGGATGTAATCAGTGTGAGGCAGGTTATACTGACTTTGCAATATGAAGCTGGGATAGGTTTCAACCACACCTTAAATAAGTTATGGTGGGTAAAACAAAAGTGACAAAACCCCTCCACCGTTCAGTATACAGCAAATAAAAATACCACTTGTTAGCACATTCACATGTCTCTGACAGGTCTGCAAGCTGCAACCCGCCTTTCCCCATTATCTCTCAGCATACACTGCTTCCACTGCCGCCAGGGATTCTGGGAAATAATCTCTATACACTCTATTAAACCTATAAAGAACTATTTAGCTGACAAGTTTAAAAGGTATCAGAAACGTAAATTGATCTTTGCTAGTTAATAAATACGTAAAAGGGTTTTTGACAGCTTGTGTACTGTATAACTATGTATGTGTTGTTCTTGACATATATGGATATTAAACATGCTTACGGTGCTATAATCAGGGCTGCTTTTTAGATGGATGCCCTCTCTGTTTCCATTAAGGCTGCGTCCCCGCTAGCGCTGAGCGGGCAGCCATTGCGGAGGTTACTTACATATATGGATATATGCAAGTCCCTACGCGCTCGTGCGCGGGCACACACGCACTCTGCGCTTCGATAAACTAAAAAATTATACTTTCCAGCGCGCTCAACTACCTGCAATGCCCCCCCGGGCGCGTACATGCAGGACACCCGGCGCTCATTCTTGGAGCGCGCTCCAAGCATGAGCGCGCTCAGCGCTAGCAGGAACTCAGCCTTAGAACAGAAAGTTATGTATTTTCATAGAGGCTATAGGGAGGTAGGTACAATGGGTGCCATTTGTATTCCTATGTAGCACTACCAACTGAGCCGCCTTATATGAGGCGGCACTGCAGCTTTATTCTGTTTAGTGATAGGGTAGCCTTTCGGTAGGAAAGGAGTTAATCTCCATGTGGTCCCCGTGGCGTGCCTTATCATGTCTGGGGTTTTCGGCTCTGCATGTTTGTATCTCAGACTCAGCCGTAAAGAACTGGCTGGACATTCACCACTCCAGGACCTCATTAAGATCAGCAAATGGATCGCATTTCTCAGAAACATCTGTGTCCCATTACAGAGATGTTGGCAACAGCGGTGATGACATACTCTGTGTTACCAGTGATTTCCTCTTGGATTTGTCGAGATTGCAGCGCTCCATCTAGCTTCTGAAAGCAAATAAATGAAGAAAACGAAGGTGATGATTTTAAGCTAAAATGTTATATTTTTAAAAAGCCAAGACGTCTGTTCCAGACGCTCTTTATACCCCAAAAGAGACCAGAAATGCTCTGAATACAGGCTGATTCTAATGTACAGTATACCTCTAGAAAGGGTTTCAGAAACCTCTAGAACGGGGTTAGTCTTTCAAACGCTCTATGCCTGTCTTGCTGTTCCTCTTATAGATAATCCATTTACTAATATTTAAAAGAAGTACAGCTCAACCCTGTTATAGCGCGATCCGTTATAACGCGATGCACCCGTGGCTCCCAATTGTCATATTTATGAATACTTTACAACACGATTATTGGTATCATATATACTTTATACTTTATTGTACAATGCATACAATTGTGCATTATTTCTAATGCGATCCGCTTATAACGCGATGTGATGCTTTGGACCCCAAGCACAGCGTTATAAGGGGGTTGAGCTGTAACACAGTATTCAACAAAACATGTAACAGAATCAACTGCACAACCGATATTAAAGAAGCGAGTATGTTATAACAGCAGGGTAGGCTACATTGAATGATATCTTGGGGAGCCTCTCGTTGCCGAATGTCCTTGTGATCATTATTTTATTTTCTATCTTATCTTTGTATCTGTACCTGGTCCATTCCTTTAATGGTTTACAAATTGCCATCAGATAATCAACTTGTGTTATTGACAGAATGTCGTCAGAATTAGCTAATGAAACACAAATCAGTCGTATTTTAAACACGGGCGCAGTTCCAGTTTCTCGGAGATAGAAAAGAATGCAGCTTATATTATAAATAAAAGCCAAAAGTTACAGCCTGCAGTTCTCTGACCTGTTGCAATTGCAGCATCTGTGAGAGATCAGACAAAATCGAGATGTAGGTTATTCTAACTTGATAGATTAAACGTAAAAAAAACCTGCTAAACTAGGAGTGTAAGAAACGAGAGAAAATGCAAGAGAAAAAATTGCAAATCAAACTGAAATTGGTACCATAGTTGATCAGCTTGATTTTTTTTTTATATTAGGATTACAAACCATTAAAAAAAAAAAAAAAGTAAAGCAAAATATATAAAGTCAATTTCTGGCCCCGTGGAACGTTGTATGGTGGCGGTTCATGGGTGCTGCATTATTTAGTTTTGCACTTGCATGTGATCTGTGCCACCCATGTGTATGTATGCTTTCTATGGCCTTGTTTATAGTTGTGGCATCAGTGAGCGCACGCGACCGCGTGATGTCACTCGCGCTTTGTGCGCGAAACCTGCACTGTAGGCATCGGGAAGCGTGGTGGAGGCATGGCCGTGACATCACGTGAGCGGTTCGCCCTCATTGGCTGAACTGCTCACGTAACGCGGCCGTCGCGCAGCTAGAACAATTTCAAACGCCTTTTCAAAAATCGCGCGCTCATTGGACAACGTTCATTTGTTTTGTGCGCGCCGCCACTATAAACGAAGCCTATGCTTTGCCAACCATGCATGCAGCACATACAGATATGTAAACGGCAGATTTTGTATTTTACGAAGTTACTGCTCTGTGGACGGTGCCAGAATGAATTGCATAGCAATGTAACGTGCAGGGGGAACATATCCACTTCCCGTAAATAAGCCTTCTGCACTGTATAATTATACTGTGAACCTCTCTAGAACTGCAGGAACACAAGGCTCATGGGAAAAAAATTATATAACCAAAAGAACACACACACACACCTTTTCCAGTCCAGATTCCAGGTACTCACTCAAACCAACAATACTAGCAAACAATAGACCCCAACCTCAAGATGTTACATTTGCTGTCTGGAATGGGTTGAGTTAGCAGTTGTGTTTAGCAGCTGTAATCTTGGTCTTTATCTGGGACTGCGTTTTCTAAGCAGACAATGACTTAAACATCTGCAGGAATGTACCTTTGCTCAGTATTTCTTTTAACTGCAGCCTGATCAGTGTCAAAGTGTATTCCACATGAACAGCAACAAGTAGCTGTGATGTTCCTAAACGCTGGATTATCCGCTGGTTGCGATACCGTTTCTTGGACCACCAGGAAAATGATACAATGGTGTACATTAGCTAGCAAAAAATCACACAGGTCCCCTTCAGTCAAGAGATGTTATCTGATAAGGAGATCTATGTGAGCTGAAATTGAAACACCTATAAAGTTATTCTAGATGATTATTTTATGAAAGCTTGTATGCAACGGATACGTTGGGGAGGGTTGAAACCCCAAGTTACCTGGACAACGACAACTTGAATGGTGACATGATCTGGAAGTCGGATAGGTGCCCGGAAGTATTGGGATAACGCCACTAAAAGATGAAGGATGGCTACCACAGATTTGGCATGAACAGCTGCAACAAAAATATATATATCAACAGGAAGTCATTTCCATACAAACGTTCGATGAGGATGTTAATGAAAAACACATGTCTAGTGTGCAGCTGTCAGGGGTATAGTACTTTCTCCATGTCCTGAACCCCTCTCTCTCTCTCTCTCAATTATTTGACAAGGTAAGTTATCTTAACATGCCTGTGCCACAGCTGGCCTGTTATCGTCTTATTTTGGCATCCCTTGGCTGCACCATATAAGAACGATTGCAGCGTCTTCACATCTTCTGACAAATGGCGAGGTGCTATTAAATCATCAGGCCTTTAAATGTGAGCACAGAAATCACGGCCGATTCTGCTGGACCCTTGTGAATCGTTAGCTGTGGAAAGTGCTTCAGGATCAATTCCGTCATTACTCTGCAGAGGATAGAGTCAGCTCCAGCACTGCTCAGTGCAAACAGCCCTCAGACAAAGACCCTGTTATCTATGTGTTTTTATTAAAGAAGCAGTGTTACAAGATGATGCTTTCAATAAAGGTGCAGCACCTTTTACCTGTACCATGAGATATTACATATATATATATTATTGCATTTTGTGAACGTACCAATAAAATCCGATTTTGGAAACTAATGAATATCTATGTATTTGAAATGAAACATTTTCCTTTTTAACGGGGGTTCGGTTCGTTCACTGCTTGGCAGAGAAGGTCAAAACAGAGGTCTGTGGAAGGGGAGGACGCATCCTACTCCGGATACGCCGAGATGACACAAAAGGATGTAGCTAAAGGACTTTCCCAAGGTCAAGCTGCAATGGGAACAGTCTGACCCATAGTGACACAGACAACAATCTAAAAATGCAAATCAATTACTAGAAATGTAGCAATTCCAGCATAAAGTCACATTGTTCTGTTTTCATCTTGAGAAAGAAATCAGCAAATAATTGTATTAGATCAGATATGATCCTAAACACTGTTTATGTGTACTCTAGGGGTGTGCAAACTGGGGGGCGCAAGATTTTCTAGGGGGGCACGGCGCTTACAGAGGCCCTGTGCTCTTATCCAAAGCATTTAAATAAAACGCTGGGGATCACGCTCGAGGCCTCTGTGAGTTCCCTTATTTTGTCTCCGGTGGCTTCTCACGAAGTGTCGCCATGGCAACAAAACGTCAGTTGACGCCGCGACATCAGAAACGTCGGAGAAAAAGATAAGGAGAAATGTTCTCTCTTAAGATAAACGTGGATTTGTTTCATGCAGGCGTGGGCCAGTCCGCAAGGGCCACCAACAGGTCAGGTTTTCAGGATATCCCTGCTTCAGCACAGGTGGTTCAATCACTGACTGAGTCACCTGTGCTGAAGCAGGGATATCCTGAACACCTGACCTGCTGGTGGGCGCGAGGACTGGAGTTGCTCACCCCTGCTTTGTGTCAGTATAAATTCCAACACTAGACTTAGGGGGGTTACGGAAACAGCAATGCAGATAAATGGTTGTTATTTAAAGGTCTCTGCGTTGCTGCAGTGTCTAATATACAGCAGTACTGCTTTTTGCACTGATGCTGCACTAGTTATGAAGCCAGCAAACTTTACTGAACAGACCTCTTATTCTTCAAATACGCCTTCACCATACTGAACTTCAACTTTTCTGTTTATTTAACCGACTGGTTTATTGAATGACAGGGTTTTTTTTAATTATTTTTTAAACGCTCCATCAGGAAGGTGCTAGTTATCCAAATCATACAAGGAAAGGCTATTTTGATTAGTCACTAGTTGTTACTGCGTCTAAATCGTACGTTTGTTAATCTGTTTGGTAAAATTCCGCACCAAGGAATCAACACAAATTATTCAGTGCATCAAAATCTCATCGCCTCCTGAATTTATTTAGAATTCTGCCATGTGCACACTGTGTATGAACCTGAAACGTTAATGGCTTTTGTGTGAAATCGGTGTATATATTAGCAACATGTGTTGTCCACGGATTAGTATTGTACATGTGCATATAAATGCAACTTATGAACAGTGCACATCCCAAGTTCCTGATAACTGGAATATGTACCCAAAGTATACATTGTAGTGGATTCAAAAACATCTATATAAAAATACGTTTTAGCTCATGCAAAATAAAAATACATCACACTAAATCCACTTATGACCAAACTGAACTCATGGCAGCGGTACATTTAATCAGGTTAAAACTATGTGAATTATTCATATTTTTCAAATCACCATAGTTGATGGGGGGAGGGGGGACAGGATTGGGAGGGAGGGGTGCTACACCCCGTACCTGTTATTTATTTTATTTATAAAGTGTTTTACCAGGAGGTAATACTGTACATTGAGAGTTACCTCTTATTTTCAGGTATGTCCTGGGCACAGAGTTATGATTTCAATACATGGTTACTGTAACAGCGACTTATCCCTGTTTAAATAAAACAGCCTCAGAGCTCTGAGAATCCAGCAGAGAGATAGTTATTTGCAGCCACTCAATTAACTAGTCTCCACCTGGACTAATGAGAGCTCTGTAACGAGTGTCATGTGAGACACAGGAAGGGAATTCCTTAGCTCACAATGGAGCTGCCATAAGGAAAAGGAGGGCTGTGTTCTTAGAGCAAGACACAAGGGGACCAGACCTCTATGCCTGGACCCTCAAGCAGACACCTACCCGGACACCACTGACCTGAAGGGCCATCTGCGTTAAGGTACCGCTGAGACTTTGGGGTGTTAAGTGGGTAAGGGGCTTTCCCACCCCAGCCTTGCAGAGAGGGACTGGGGAAGTACGTTAGCCCTTACACAGGGATAGGTGTTTATTGTTTTATGTATATGTTTGTTTGCGGTATTGTTTAAAGGAACAGGTAATTAATGTCACCTTAAAAACGGTCTCCATTGCATACCCTGCACACGTCTCTTAAAGTTACATTACATGAACAGAGGTTATACAGCCAAGATATCGATTATGTTTTCCTTATCATGTTCCTTGTTAGTCATTTGACAGGCAGGGACTGTATATACATACAGTATGGTTAGCTTAGCACTACGGCAAAGGCAATGATTGACAGCAACCATTCAGAGATGTAAATACAAAACATCAAGGGAGGCGCACCACTGATTTAAGAATTCCTATGCATCAATCCCCTAGTTTTACCCTATTAAACATATCAATGCTATTTGGTTCAGTTTGGTCCTACACAGGGCTGCACTGATCTTAGCATGAAGTTTGGCACAACATAAACTCACAGTCAACATTCCACTTGACGGTTCTCGGTGTCAGCTTCAGTGTTTCGTTGATCTTTTCCAGCACAGTCTGAAGTTTTTGCTTCTGAGCAATTTCTGACTGTGTGACTTCAGCGACATTCAATTTCTCACCTTCAAGTTTCTCTGCGTTACAGAATAAAAGAGGGGATGTTTTATGCAGAAATGCCTTGTTTTCACCTGAAACACAGCAATACAGGCTAAGAAGACAATGTGATAACCGCGCTCGCGCTTTCCCAAGGTGATGTATCGGTAAAGAACTTCTTCCGTTTCGGCTTGTTTGCAGGAGAAGATCAATAAACACCTATAGAGATATCCATAGGAGGTTTCAAAAAGACAAAGAAAAGAATGCAAACAGCGCACCATACAAAAAAATGTATTCATCATTGAAAATATACAACAGACGATACATATACGTAGAACAGTATGTCATAAACGTACAATAAAGGAAAAGATGATAAAAACCATTCATCAAGTTGTACAAGGAACACGAGATAGGCGACGTTCTGCAGATCCATGTGTGTTAATCTCCGGAGAGGATCACCGCCAATGTATACTAAACGTCTGTACCAGGATCAACATGGCTTTCAAAAGCAAAAAAAAGAAATGGAGTGCGCCAAATAAGGTGCTACTATAAATAGAGGACTAAAAATATTAATAGAATAGTACAATAAAAATGTGTGACATGAAGCAATCCAGAGCGTATAGGGTCTTGAAAAATTTAATAAATAAATGTGTAAGAAAAACCAAAACCCAATTGGTAGCGTAGCTTCCTAAAACAGGGAAGCCCAGTCCCTGATAAATGGTGAAAAAAGAAAGAGAAAGAAATGGAAGCGCAGACCAAGGGGTAGTGGTGAAACTAAACACTTTTATGATAGATCGTGTCCCTAAGATCACAATCAAAACCAACAATAAATCACAATTAAAATCAAACAATATCAATATTAAAATAAATAGTGGTGTGCAAATGAAGCTGATGTGCAAATACTGCTTGTTGAGTCTCAGAGGGGTTAACCACGGGGAGATCCCGGTTTGAGATCAGAGTCCTGAAAAACGTGCACTAACAGGGCATATGCCGGTTTAGAGGGGTACCCCAAGGTTGAGCCAATGCTCGGTGTGCTCACCCTGAATCCACTGGTGGTCCGTGGGGGTCCGATGGTTCTCTCCAGAACAAAGCCTCTCCGGTCACGCTGTTACAGGCACCGCACAGCCCTCCGGGTGTCAACATGGCTTTCAACTACTATTATGGACGGAACGTTACGTGACCTCTACGCGTTTCGCACAGAGCGTGTTTTACCAGGGGTACACGTATGAGAGTCACAGCCACATATTACATACCCCGTTTCACCAATCACCACAGGCCATAAATTATAATCCACAACTGATTATAGAGTTAATTGAATGTGTATTCAATAATAGATTGCAACAAGGTAATTGCAAAAGGAATGATAGCGCCACCATGTACACTCCTGATAAAAATAAATGATCTGTTTGAGCTATATGCGAATATTGTTCATGAATAATCAAGTGATAAGTTAATATTAGGTATAAATATATGTTGATATAGAATTGAAAGGAAGCTAAGTACCAAGTGTTATATGTCTTATACAGATAAGTGTAATATATCAATCTCAAAGTCTACATTTCTTTTTACAGCTGAACCCCGTTATAACGCAGTCCTCGGGTCCACAGAATGAGACTGCGTTATAACCAGGATCGCGTAAATTTTGCCACACGAGGACGTACTGGCATCTGCATTTCTCTCCTCTCTGCAGCTCTCTCCTCTCCCTGTAGACTTCCGAGCACAGAGGAAGAGGAGGGTCACATGACACACATACACACAGTCTCCACCTGGCTAATCAGACAGGTACAAAAGCCTCCTGTTGAACTACAGGAGATCTCTTGAGCACAGTGACAACTCTGTTGCCAGAAGAGACTCACAAGAATAGAGATCTTGAGCGTAGAAGGTTTGTGCCGATAACAAGACATCAGGAAATAGACCTCTATTCCAGGGCACAGCAGACCCGTGAACCAGCCACAGAGTTGCCCCTCAATGGACATCAACCCAGAGACTTACATAAAGAGCCCCCTGCTTACAGGTACCTCTTTGGACTTTGGAGTCACAGGTTGGAAAGAGGCTTATCCTCCCAGCCCTGCAGATAGGGACTGGGAAAGTGAGTAAGCCCATGCACAGGGATAGGATGTTTATTTATTTGTATATTTCCTTTAACTGTATTGTTTAAAGTGACAGGCTGAATAAAAGCCATGGTTTAATTTCCCAAAATCTGTCTCCCTGGTTGTACCTCTGCACATGTCTCTTACAGTCCTACTTCAAAAAATTTCAACTGACTGGGAGCCTGTATGCCCTTAAGGTTGTGGGCTTTCCTAAACACAACTCCCGGTTTGCCTAGTAAAGTAGACCCCCAGAATGGGGTCTAAGCATAACACATTCCAATGTTTATTGAGAGCTTTCTTGTGAGCCCAACTGTATTGTGTAATAAACAAAAGTGAACCGAAGTTGGTACTGTCATCTTTTGTTATTTCAGTACTTGGCAATGATACATGGGAAGTTGAATACAGTTTACTATTTTTGGATACATCCACTCGATGCTCCTTAGTTTTAACCATTCTCTTAGATCTATTGTGATTTTGCAGTGGAGAACCTCTCTTTCTCTTACTTTCTCATATGTCATGGTAGCCTTAATATCAGAACCTTTCCCGAAGGCAGGGGTTCTCAACTCCAGTCCTCAAGACCCCCCCAACAGGTCAGGTTTTAAGGATATCCCTGCTTCAGCACAGGTGGTTCAATCAGTGGGAAGACTGAGCCACTGATTGAGACATCTGTGCTAAAGCAGGGATATCCTGATAACCTGACCTGTTGGGGGGCTTGATGACTGGAGTTAAGAGCCCCTGCCATAAGGAATGTTGCTTGCTTTTCAAACTGGCAACTATCAGTGCAATTTCTCTTAAGCATTAAAAACTAGCTGTAAGTGATATTTTCAATATATTTTTTCTCGTGGTTTCTTAATGGATCCGGATACGAATTGACATTAGTTTGCTTAAAGTGAGTTTTTTGGGCAGAGACAAATTGTCCTCAATATAGATCGCCAGATCTAGAAAGTGAACATTAGTGTTCTGGTAAATCTCAAGTTATAACCTTTATCATTGAGCGTAGATACAAATTGCAAAAAAGGATCCCTCATCTCCATCCCAGATGACTAAAATACATCGACGTATCTCCTGCACATTTTGAGCGGTGGAGGAGATACACCATCACTTCCAATATGTTAAGACGCCCCCCATCCCATATATAAAGTGGCAAAAGAAGTCAAAGCGTATAACCATGGCGGTACCGCAAATCTGTTAATAATAATAATAATAATTGGAATAAAACAGAAAATAATTCTATCGTAATATGAAATCAATAGACTTAAACCTGAATTAAAAGGTATATTGTCATATAAATGTAAAAAATGACTGACCGCTTCAAGACCTCCTGCATGAGGAATGCTCGTACAGGTGGTCCTCGTTATCTGACAGTCTGCTTTCCGTTGAACGGCTTATCCAACGCCGCATAATGCAATCCAGTGGACGCATTATCCGACGCTCACTGCCGTGGATGAGGATGAACCCGCAATCCGACGGGCCATTATCCGTCGGCGGTTTGCAGGATGGATTCCGGCGGATAAGCGTGGACCGCCTGTATATAGATGTTGTATATCAAGTGTTGCCAATCGATAGTTGGTGTATGTATCGCATACATAGTCTTCAAGTATTAACAACACTGGAGTAGTATCCTTTAAATAAGAAAGGAGTTTAGAAACTAAAGGCTGCAAATAAAAATCCAAATAATGTGATACATTAGACGTCAGAGTTAATTCCTGAGTTGATTGGGCGAGCCGAAGGATCAATGAGTGATTTATGGATCTTTGGTACAGCTCAACCCCCTTATAACGCTGTGCTTGGGTTCCAAAGAATCACATCGCGCTATAAGCGGATCGCATTAGAAATGTATGCATTTTACAATAAAATATTTAAGATACCAATAATCGTGTTGTAAAGTATTCACAAATACGAAAATTGGGAGCCACGCTTGCATCGCGTTATAAGCGGATTCGCGTTGTAGCGGATCGCGCTATAACGGGGTTGAGCTGTATGTGGTAAAAGAGGGGCACAGTCGGAGTAGAAACCAAAAGGAAATTATATTCTGACAGTGAATATTCCCACATTATAAACTTCATCCAACATATTTTTCATTTGAACTTGAAATTCACTAGTAGGGTCAGATTTAAGTCTACAATAGGAGACTTTATCTGATAAAAATGGGTTCACCATCACAGCAATAATCCCCTCTGTCCTGGAGTACCAACCTACCTCCTTTATCTGCCACTCGTACGACTATATCCAAATTGGATATTCTGTAGCCTGTTTCTCTCTATGGTTCAAGTTGTAATTCATATGTGGATTTTTAAAGCACAGACTTAGAAACTCTAGTCTATTTAAGCAACCCCGATATTAAACCCCCACTAGGAAAACAAGATACAGAATGTAATCTCCACATAACCTTGTAGGTCTTCTGAGCTGGTATTAAGTACAACTCAACCCCGTTATAACGCGAGCGGGGGTGGGGGTCGGTGTACGGGGAGGAAGCGGTGCGGCGGCCGAGGTGACAGCAACAGCCGGAGCGGGAGGAGGAGCCGCCGCCTCTATGATGAAGTTCAAGCCGAACCAGACTCGGACTTACGACCGGGAGGGATTCAAGAAGCGGGCGGCCTGCCTGTGCTTCAGGAACGAGCGGGAGGAGGAGGTGAGTGAACGGAGGCTGCCCGCCGGCCTTGTATCCCTGGTAATGACCGCGGGCATCATATTCCCACCCCCTGATAACGTGTAACTAGGGATATCTTATACCCACCCTCTGAAAACGTGTAACTAGGGATATCCCACGCCCCATTGTGTGAAACCGGGAGTACCGTTACAACGCGAATCCGCTTATAACGTGATGCAAGCATTGCTCCCAATTTTCGTATTTATGAATACTTTTCAACACGATTATTGGTGTCTTAAATACTTTATTGTACAATGCATACAATTGTACATTATTTCTAACGCGATCCGCTTATAGCGCGATGTGATTCTTTGGACCCCAAGCACAGCGTTATAAGGGGGTTGAGCTGTACTTATTAAAATAACAAAAGTATTTTCCTGAATCCAAGAAAGGCAGACAAATCCCAAAACCTGCTGTAACAGTAAAAATGTACAAGAACAAAACAAAATAAAAAATTGGAAAACAAAATGGCACCAAGTCCTCCAACATATACATGTATTTTATTTCGACTTACTGTCATACCCAAAAGTCCATGGGTTGTATACTGTAGATGGGGCAGCAGCAATGATCATGAGCGATCCAATGAAGGTGGGAGTTAGTATGGTGAACAGCTGCCTACAGGAGTTGATCAAATTGAGCAACGTTTTGGGAAAATCCAAACCTCCGTCATCCCTTGAAGGGTCATCTGTAAATCATTGCTGCTAATTTTCAGTGAGCATTGTTTATGATACTGATTTGTGATATTAAAGTATAGCAGTAACACGCCATGCTGGCCTTTTTATGTTCACATTTTCCAGACTGGATTTCTGTGCCTTTTTCTGGGTGCTGGACAGGTTCTTTCGATTGTAGTCTGTACTCGGGGAAAATCCATACTGTATCTCCGAACAGCGAAATATTTATTCCTGGTATTAATGCAGCAATACAGGTTTCATTTAGTGTTTGTTTTTTTTATTGCAGGATTGAAGCAGGGGGTCTCCGGAGCTGAACTGTGTTATGTGTTAATTTCAGCTCTGCATCCTGAGATATTTACCGATGTGCTGGTATCTATGCATCCAGGGAACTGTGGGCCTAACAAAATGGCGTTGTTTAAATATCCTGTGTCATGCGGGCCAATAGGAAGCCGTGACATCATCCAGTGTGGCTTCCTATTGGCCTGCGTGATCAGGACCTTTACACTCCGTTGAGATACCGGCACCCCTACGGTGGTATATCTCTGGTAGCAAGGGGTCGCCAGAGGTGAAATTAATGGGGCTCAACTCCATAGACCTCCTGCTCCAATCCTGTAGTAAACATTAAAAAAACAAAACAATAAATGGAACCTATATCCCTGCTTTAAGTACCATTTCTGCTCACTGGCTCTTCTTTCTGCTAGATTTCAGGTCTGCTGCTCTCCTCTCTCTTTGCAGCTCTGCTTTCTATAGTCCATGGCGTGACCCCAGTTATATAAGTAAACGGCTGCCTATGTGATCGGATATACTGTACTAAAAGATTTCTTTACAATAAAAACCATGTCGCTGAGAGAAATACAAAGTAGCAGGCGGACGGAGAAACATGTCAATGAGAGAACATTTGGAGGTTTCTAGTGTGGCGCACATGACAGATGTAAGTGCTGTAGCTGCCTGCACTACATAACAAGAAGCAGTGTGCAGCTTCGGAGCTCAAAGATACAAAGTGGTGAGGGTACTAAAAATGCTACTTTGGTACGGTAGGGGAAGAAAGGCTGAAAGCTAAGATGCATTCTTCTCTGTCTACTATTGGCTGAGATATAATATTGGAAATCAATGAACCTCATATTAGGCATGGCCAGGGTCAGTAAGTTCTGACGCTCAGCTAAAAGGATGTAGCATTTTTTTTTTTTAAAGAAATAATGGATGAAAGATGAAGTTTGGCTGTCACAAGGAGCGCTAGAGCCGAGGTCAGAAGAAGGTTGTCGATCACTACCGTGTGTCTTCAATGACTGGTATGATTGCTACCCGCAGATTGTAGGTACAATAAGTAACACATTAAAGCAAAAACAACAGCATTGAAAGTCTTCCCACTTAATATCACTCCAAGGTATTTATTTTAGACGTATTAAATAAAAATATCATTGGTGAGCACGTCTCAGGCGGGTCTGCAACCCTGCTTTTCACCACGACCCTTAGCATACAGAGTTTCCACTGGAGCCAGGGGTTCTGGGTAATGATTCTAATCGGAATCGTTTACAACTGCATTAAAAAGAAGAGAAAACTCCAGCTTTATACCAGCATCACAATTAGGAAGCTCAGCCAAAATGCATTAAAATGATGTATCCTATCAGAGTAGACTAAAAATAGTAGCCCCCACCCCAAAAAAACGTTGATGTTGTTTTTCCACAGTTTTTTATGCTTGCTATCAAAGCTCTTTCATTTGTCTTTATGCTGTAGGACTGGGTACACAATGAAGTTACAGCGAGTAAAAAAAAAAAGTGATGAAAACCCTCTACTGTACAGCATGTATGTTTTTATATAGCGCCATTAATGTACATAGCACTTCACAGTAGTAATACACGTGACAATCATATAAATGACAAATAATACAAATAATAGATCATGGGAATAAGTGCATCAGACATAAAAGTAGCATTCGGGAAGAGGAGTCCCTGCTTCGAAGAGCTTACAATCTAATTGGTAGGTAAGAAGGATGTACAGAGACAGTAGGAGGGCGTTCTGGTAAGTACAGCAAGGAGAAAGTACACCTACTGTATGAGAACATTATTGTCTCAAATGTCCCCAAACCTGCCTTGCCCCATAATCACACAGCAATCCAGTGCTTCCACTGCAGCAAACGATCGGCAGAGATCCTGCTTTCCCGGGATCACAATATGGCCGCCTATTTCAAAGGAGGAAGTGCTGTGCTTTTGTAAATAGTTGCTATAGCAACCCAAGGAAGCTTAATATATTAAAACTCATTAAAAGGGGCAAAAAACGTGTGAGTAAAAATTGAGTATTATGTAATAATACACAGCTGATATACACAGAGAGAGAGAGAGAGAGAGAGAGAGAGAGAGAGAGAGAGAGAGAGAGAGAGAGAGAGAGAGAGAGAGAGAGAGAGAGAGAGAGAGAGAGAGAGAGAGAGAGAGAGAGAGAGAGAGAGAGAGAGAGAGAGAGTTTTGAATATGTAAGCTTAAAAAAGGCATAATGCGCGAGGAAAAAAATGCCGTGAGTATTATCTAATTATTCTAATACTACACAACTGATTGATAAACACATATTGCTGCTAATAGCAGCTCTCGCATAAACAGTAAAAAGCCATGTGCACTTTTCAGCGTTCACCAGAAGACAAAATAACAATGTTTTATACTGACTGGAAATGTCTTTCTCTGTACGAAATAAACACTGCATTGTGTAAGACTTATGCTATGGTGAATTCCTAGGAATATGCCAGTTTTACAGTACAAGTCGGTAAAGACGATTTACTGTATTGTCATACAGTATGAACGAGTTCCCACCACACTGTAGCACTACGAAGTCTCAGAACTAGACTACATAAGCACCGCTGTAATTCTGCATTGTATTTCATTTGATTCTTACCAAAAAGTTTCTGCAAAACCTGCCCGTCGTACATATCCTCAGCCAGATCCTTCACAATGATTCTCTCTCCAACTAGCACATCATTAATCCAGTCAATTAGAACCTGGGTGGAAATACAAAAAGTCGAAAGCATTAGCCAGCAGAAATATAATGCTGTTTTAGCCATTCGGTCGGATAAATGGTTTTCAATCACAAAGCAAATTCTGCACTTATACAAGATAATGCGAAAATGACAGCCCAGCAGCGTTCCACGGAAATACTTTATTTAAACAGGCTAAGTTTGTACAGATAATGAATCGTTGTAGAAATGGCGTTATTCCCAAAGACTTCAGAATTCCTTACGAATTGACCACTTTGATTGGAGGAGACTTTCTGGACCTGCAAACCTCAAGCAGCACAGATCAATAGAAAGGATAAGCACCACAAACTAACATACTGTATAGGTTTAAGGTTTATTTAGGCCCACCAGAAGGTACCCTGATATGTATGTTTGCTAACTGCTGGGGGCTGCTTTGTTTATACTTATATCAGGCACCTTCGTGTGCATATGTAAGGCCTTGGCCATGTTTAGCGCTTGCTGGCGGAAGCGGGCTGACGCGCGCTCCCGCTCACCACTGAGCCCCTACAGCCGCAATTAGAGCGGCTTTAGTAGGGGCTCACCTGCGCTTCCGCGCGCTTGCGGAAGCGCAGGTCTTAGGGGAATTTTAAATTCCCCCGCTTGCCGGCGCGACAGGCCGGTCACGTGAGTGGTTCACCCAATGAGGGCGAACCAGCTCCGTGACGTCACTGGCCCACCCCCGGCCAGTGACGCGCCCGCCCCCAGCCCGCCCCCTGACGCCTGCTGACAGTGCGTGCGGTAAGCAACCGCAAGGCCAGGGAAAGCACCCGCTCAGCACGCCAGCAGGGAACATGGACAGTCCTTTAAGGGTGTAGAGCTGCTTATTATATATTTTTTCACATTTGGTGAAGGATTTTTTATTCACTATATATATATTTATATATTTTCTTGTAATTCACATCATGTTTATATCACCTGTATTATTGTCATTAATTCACTATTAGAAGTGCCCGGTACCATTGTTTTGTTCCACCAGAAGGTGCCCTGATATGTAAGTAATATAAGGAAAGCCCTAGGCTCCTAAGGAAGAGGCGGCATGACTTAAGGTCGAGGGGCCCCTCCCCTATAGTGCCGTGTGTGGGGGACGGTTACGTAAGGGGTACTTGGGGCAAGGGGGAGGGATCCTAGCTTCCTCTTTCTTCTAGGATCTACTGGAGTGAAGTCCCAGCCACCCACCCTGTTTTTCGGCATGAAGGATGTCGAGATTATGCTCGGTTTTGTCACAGCTTGGGGTATGAGTTGGCGGAAGTAATGTTACTCTGGGAGGGGGACTCGGTCAGTATTGGCTCCTGGAGGGAGGTCACAGACCACAGAAGTAATTTAGGTGGGGAAGGCGCTACCATTCCAGGCTTGGTGGCCGGAATGGTGGTGACCGTCGCAAATGGTGGCCAGACCAGACGGTAGGTGGGTTGGTACCTTCCGGGGCTCAGTGAATTCAGATTAAGATCCTGAATGGCAAGATGAGCATGAGCTGAGGGTATCCCTAGACCTCCGGTAGGTGTGGGCAGAGCAATCTGGCTGGGTTCCTAATTGGGGGATACTTATCTGATGTAATAAATAAATGCTGTGGCCGCTAATTCTCCTAAGAAGTTGTACGGTGTGTTTATTGGGAATGGGAGAGTCATGAACATGGATGAACCATGTTAATTTGTACTGCTGCAATACTAAGCCGAATTCATGAATGTGACTTCATTAACAATTACTTGGGAAATATGTGAAAGTAAAAATGGCTATGGTTAACAACATGATATTGAATGCAGTCAACAGAGGTGCTCACTATATTGTCTGGTTGATTTGCTAATAGCCTCACAATATGCAGGTTATAGAGTAACATTATCTTACAACATACCCATTTCTGATCTTAAATTGTACTCAACTTACTAATTCTAGTTCAGCAGAATCCATAATACAGTAACACAGGGGAGCGCAATCTTTTTTTCCCTGCACCCCCTTGCCGCCTGTTCCCCTCGCCTCGCGCCCCGCCTGCTAACCTTGCTTCAGACGGTCCTGGCGACATGTTGTCACGGCAACGCAACGTCACATGAACCCATGCCGTCATTTGACGCCGCATTGCCACGGCGACGCGTGACCAGAAGCGTCTGAAACAAGGTAAGTAGAAGTTTACAGAGGCCCTGCAGCTCCCCCGACATTAATTTAAATGTATTCGGGAAGCGTGCGGGGGCCTCTGTAAACCTTGCGCCCCTCGCAGCGAGTATCCCCCCACTTTACGCACCGCTGCAGTAACACACACACAAACAAACACACACAGAATGCAAAAGTCTAATTGCTGAATGTGTTCAACATACCGTTTTTTGTGTACTATATGTCTTTTGATGTACTTGTACAAGCTATATTTTGTTCTGCACAATCTTTGCAAATTCAGTTTCTAAAGTGATCTAACACGATGTAACAAGAAGGATTCTCAAACGGAAATCCAAAGGATAAACAGTAACTCATACTGCAAGGTCCAGAAAAGATCAGACCAGCATAATGATACAATAGAATATTACATTGCATAATACTGTATGTAGCAGCTTCATCAATTATTTATTCTGCAGAGACGTCTGTAATTAGAAGCATGTTGGGGATTCTATATCAATATTTGCCCTTGTCTATGTAATTGTCATTTCACTCTTCTGATCAGACTGCACAAGTACAGCTACCAGGATTCCGTTGTGTCACAATGACCTCTAGCAAAAAGCGAGGATAGGGCCCGCGAGCGTTCCAATATCAGTCATAATATTGATTTTCCAATCAAGTGATGACACAGCCAAACACAGCTAGATCAATTGATTGTGTTATTTCTGCAAGTTTTTATTAGCCCCTGAAAAATTATTGCACATCGCTTACTCTCCCAAACTGGACGGGCAGAGCAAATTTGTTTCAGGGCGGTTAATGAGAATAGCCGAGTTTGGAGGCAATTGGTAAATGGGGAGCGATGTCAGATCCCAAAGTTAAATCAATTTGCAGAATGTATTAATTGTTAAGAAGTAGGCTCTGGCACACATAGGCACTTCGCTCACACCAGGGTTTCCAATTGATCCAACGCGGTGCATTAAACTATAACTGCTGCAAATTCAGCCAGAGTATGGATGTCTACACTGCCGTGTGATTTCTGGGCAATAGAGATAGTCTGTGTACTTAAAAAAAAAAACAATACTTTAGTGTCTCTGTGCTTTCAGGCGGCTTCCAGAAATGAAGAGAAGCATAAATGCCACATTATGAAATGCCACAGTATAAAGGTAGAAGATATTTGCACACGGAGTGTCGTTTACCTTCATAAGGTCTTGAAATTTGGGGTCGTTTCTTGAGTTTGGATCAATCATTGTTCTGACTTCATTTTCCTCTTCAAGGCAAAAAAGACAAAAAGGTTATTGAAGCCACTTCTATTTTTTCTTTTTTTTAACAAACACCTTATAGTTAACTCTCATTTGTAATTAGGACTTACCAAGCATGGTATCCTCCGGGTCTAGTTCAAAGGGGATTGGGTTGAGAGGTAAGTTGATAGCATTGATCCCTTCTTCCTGAAGTTCAGACACTGGGAAATAGAACACAGTTTGGTCAGATTTGTGTGTGTTAACTGAACGCATATTATACAAGAGTGAGCATGCTAGCGGCATGGGTAGATAATCTGTGATAGGAAATTGAGGGCTTGAATGAAAATATCTTAGTTGCTAGTGCACCGGAGGGGAACATATTAACATGTGAAACATCATGACTATGGCGCGAGTGTACACAAGAGATCCATTTCCATATTTGGAGAAAAAATAATAATATATATATACCGTGTATATATATATATACACACATATATATATATATATATATATATATATATATATATATATACACATACACACACATATCTTGTATTTTTTTTAATAAGCTACTGTATACCCATCTTTCATTTGGCTCTTGTGATGCAGAATGAGACAGTCCGTGGTATGAGAACAGTAGAGATTTGGATTTAATTGAAAGTATTTTTCAGGAAATTATTCTGTACAAGGAACATCATTTTCATTCCATTATCTGCTGACTTTCCGCCAAGCAAATATGCAAACTGCTGTACAGCAGATCTTTGTTTACCTCTGCTGCGAAAGGACACTGCACAAAAGGGTCCCATTAAGTGGGCCGAGGACTCATTTTCTCAATAAACAAAATGCCGTGAAGAGTAAAAAAAAAAAAAAAAAAAAGATGTTGTAATTACATTTGCCTGTTTCGGGAAAAATAAAATAAAAATGACAATGTTGCTTCAGACACCAGATATATCTTGGGCAGCCGGTGAGTTGTGTAGTCCAACTGCTAAGAAAATCTGTTCGTCAAAAGGTTCCCATAAACATAGACCCTGACCTGCGGCTTGGGAAAACGAACCACTGCCCGTGGCAGGACAACTAGGAACCAATTAGGATAAATGCACAACTGACATCCTAAACCCCAGGTACACATTATGTAGAAGGGGCGATCTCAAGGTTAGAAAGTGACAGACCGGCACGTTGTTGATGCTTATCTTGGCTGTGTCCCAGACGTACAGGGACATTTGGTAATGTTATCTGTGTTGTAATTTAATTTGCCCCTGCTCTATATTTATAATGCTACAGTTTTTTTTGCTTTAATATAATCCATATGACATCAAATGATATGTCAATTTACTGGTAACAGATTTAGTGCTACTGTACACATTTGAGTTAGTGCTACTGTACACATTTCTGTAAGCCCACTTGGGAACATCAGGAGTTACTGAATGCTTGATTTTGCTGCGGCTTTAACCATTTCGCTGTCGAAATGCAGTAGCATAGTGCTGCAATATGTTGTGAGCCCCCCTGGCCGTGAAAGGGTTAACTAATAATTACAGTAACCTGCTGTATAATGCGCATGAAAAAGTTACGGATCTTAAAAATATAATTCCGAAAGTAGCAGAACAGATTAGTGACCCCGGCATTCATGTGAGGTCTGGCATTACTGGGCAAAACAAACGTGAGGCATCATATATTAAATGTATTATAGGTTTAGAACTGCCACGTAGGGCACACCTGTGAGCTCGTGACCTGTATATGGGATAAGGGTTAATACGCACAGCTGTCTAGCTGATTCACTTTTCTCCACGCATGGATCCTCATAGTTACATAGTAGATGAGGTTGAAAAAGGACATACATCCATTAAGTTCAACCTATGCTAGATTTAGATGACAGATACTTTATCCCAGGGGAGCGCAAACTTTTGCTGCTGAGCCCCCCTGTCTTGCCTGCTGCTGAGCTCGCATCCCCCCTCCTACCTTGCAGCTGCGTCAAATGAAGCTGTAGAGTCTTGTGACATCACATCACGTGACCCACAGTGTCATTTGACGCGTGTGACGTCACAAGACCCTGCGGTTGCCATGGTGACGCGTCACAGCGTCTGAATCCCGGTAGGTTTTGTGCTGCAGAGGCCTCACGTGATCCCCCAGCATTTAATTTAAATGCCCAAGCTTTATTCTATTACCGTACTTACATTATATTGATCCAGAGGAAGGCAAACAAAAACCCCAGTGAAATATCATCCAATAATATCTTATATGGGGAATAATACATTCCTACCTGACTCAAAGAATTGGCAATCGGATTTCTCCCTGGATCAACATTCTTCCCATGTTTACGTATTTGGTATATCCCTGTATACCCTTCCTTTCTAAAGAGATGTCCAACCTTTTTTTGAACAAATCCACTGTATCTGCCATCACAGTCTTCATTACTGCTGTTAAGCGCTATGTACATGGATGGCGCTATATAAATAAAGACATACATATACTTTAATATCTCCCCTCACTCCGTACAAATGTACCATCTGTCACGAACAGCACACTTGTAGGCACGTGACATATACGCAATCAGGGTAAATACAAACGACTACTGTAGCCAACACACTTTTCTCCTGCGCAAGGTACTTTCAATGAGTTCATATTTACCCATACTCCGCTACAATATTAGCTTTAACCTGCTGCCACCACCGAAGATAACACAAAAACTATATTTGCCAGGGACTTTGGTCCCTATTTACTAAAAGAAAAACTATGCCCTCGACACACACAAATCTGTTGTAGGAAAATGCGTCCGAAAATTAAAATTACTCTCTACAAAGCGTGCAAACCGTTCCGTTAAATCAGAGCCCAAAGTATTACTTATTAAAGTTCAGCTTTAATAAACAAAACGTACAGTGCTCAGGTTACGGGAAAAGATAATTACAAGAAACAAACAGTATAAAATGCAGACAGTTTCTTAAAACGAAAATATAAAAATAAACAGAATCTAAGCTTATGTTATCGCATAACATGGATCCGATCTTTTCCAGAGAGGTAATAGATTGGAATATGAGAATTCACTTATCTTTTTGACATCAGACATATCTTTTGTTGAAATCTATTTCATAATTCCAGTGTATGACTTTATTTACTAAATTCCCTTAATTGAGAACAGCATAAGCCCACCTTTCTGTGTTTTCAACTCACCACTTTCATCAATCTCCAATTACATTTTTACGACTAAGGAAAAAAACCTTCCTTGTGACATTTAAACTTTGCCTGAATGCATAAAAAACGTCATAACTTTGTTTCTATAACACAGGCCATCTGCACTGTTGTGTCTGTGTATTTAATATACGCGCCTGGATATGAAATATGACCATATAAATTCTATTTTTGCATGAGAAACACATATCAGAGATTATACATAGAAAAGCATCGATTTTGGTATAATTTCATTCGTGTAGTCGCAACAGTTACAAATATCTATTTGTTATTGTTGCCAATTGCCGTCAGGCCCAGGATTCCAGATTTCATAACTTCACAAACATTTTTTGGAATACCTTCTTAGCCCCACACGCTGGTATTCGCAGATCCCCTTAAGAATGCCTTCCAAGATACATTTAAATGGGCCCTGTTTATTCTAGTGTCATGGAAGCCATATGTCAATCCCCTCACTTGCAAAACCAGATATCCTTTATCCTTCGATCAGCACATAAAACATGGCATGGACTTCGTTCCGTCCTGCCATAAAAAAAAATTTTTATGGATTTTTAAGACCATTTGTAACCAATGTTAACCTCTCATGTGCCAGATTGATTAAAATACTTCATAATTTCTTCCATATTCATTAGTCTCCATTTTAAATGACAAATGGAACCAGCAACACATTCCCACACAATTATATTGCCTGTCACTGTCCAGAACCGAGCTGGGAAAATTCTGCCATTAGCAACAGCAGGTAATCTTTATCCCATAAGTGTATAGACCAACAAAAAAAAAACTGTCCAAAGTGCACAGAAATGTGTATATTGGATAAATGTGCATTAGATAGTGATATAAATGTGAAAAAGTACAAGCAATAACCCAAATCATGGGCAATACATAAAACGCAGTGCAATAAATTGAATGTGATAGTGAAGGTGTAGTGTACCAACCAAACAGGATTGTAGTATAAACTTCCCTGTGGGAATCAAAGGGTCTGCTGCTGATTCAAAGGGGGAAAGGATGTCAGGACATCGTCTATAGAAGCGAAAAGAAGGCGCAGGACCCTCCCGAGTTCGGCGCTTGCTTTTCTTTTTGAATCTTTATCCCTTACCTTATAACCTCTGATAAAGCATTATTGACCAACGTAAATAAGTCATTTAATCCCCAAATCATTCTAAGTGTTACCGGCCGGTTTCTTTAATTAGTGCACATGTAAATCTATATTACAATTACACGTCGTATCATTATTATGGTATCATTGTTACAGGATAATAGTAGGACCAGTAGGCCTTAGGTGGCCATGTAAGCCTGTGCCCAATAACTGCTCTTTTAGTGGTCCAAAAGTAGTGGTATTGTATAACGATTTAACACTGTGCAAAAGCAATTATAACCAGATTTCGTAAAGGTGGATACAATATCTTTGCTTAGGAAGTAGAAATAGAGAGGCTTCTTAAAACAAATCCACTTTTGTCAGTGAAAAAAAAAAAAAGTTGTTGAGTTTGTAAATTTAAAAGCACGGTTCGCCTGAGGTCGTAAGTAAAAGAAGAAAAAAAAGCAGGGGTCCTTTTTATCCCCTACCATTGTACTTCAGCCATTAGTCTCGTTACAACTGTAATATTAGTCCAGTTACAGTTAAATAATCCCAGTTCTCATTGCTACAAGCATACTGTACATAACGGCACCTTAGGGGTACTTTACAACTCTCTTAATTGGCCATGTTTTATACACAAGCCAAGTGCTGCCCCTTACATTTTTCATAACAAAATGGCTTATCTGAAGGATCCAAACTTTATTAAACATGCACTTTACCCAGGGTTGGGCAACTCCAGTCCTCAAGGGCCACCAACAGGTCAGGTTTTCTGGATATCCCTGCTTCAGCACAGGTGTCAATCGGTGGCTCAGTCAAAGATTGAGCCACCTGTGCTGAAGCAGGGATATCCTGAAAACCGCCTTAATCCGACGCAGATTGTCCAGGTCCTTCGAGCCGCGAATCAGTCTCAAAAAAAGGCCGATTCGGGTTTGTTTTCCCAATTACCGAACATCCATCTGATGGATTCAGATTCCGAACCTGCAAACTGAGACAGAATCCGAAAACAAAATCCAAAGCTCTGCTGTCGGATTCGATATAAACACTTTCGGGGACGGGGGGGGGGGGGGGGGGGGGGAAGAGTTAGGTTTAATCCAATGTCGGATTCGTTAATATCTGAGGATCCGAGCCCCATGGAGGAATTTTTTTTTAGACGATTTAGACGTCTTTTTAGACGATTTCCAAAGAAAAACTGGAGAGAAAAAAAACCACACATATACATAGTTCTGATTAACAAGAGTTATTTTGAGGTCTTGTGACATTTTTGAGACAATCTCTGGAGCGACTGTACCTTTTAATGAGCCAGGTGCTGTATATAAAATATCTCAAGCATCTGTTCAGAGTTACACTTTGCTGTGTATACATCAGGATGACACAACTATACATAGGTTAAGAGCTAAAAAAACAAGGTTATGTTCTATCATGTGAAATGCTATAAAAATACATAAACAGCCTGAGTTCGCCATGTTTATTGTGCTAGACTTTACCTTTATCTAACCACTGAATATAGGTCTGCTGCTTTTCAAGCTCATATCCACAAGTAACCGTCTTTTATTTTAAAAGAGGTCTTCTCTTCACGGCAGAACGAAAAGGTTTTCATCACCTCCCAGCTGCACCCTCCCCCCCCCCCCGTAACACTTGCTAACCTCTCCATGAGCTCTCGACAATGTTGCATTAAGAATGCTAAAGGCGATCTCTACGGTAATAATATCGATCACTGAAAACAATCCATTCAGGGGCAAAAACGATGTCCTACCTTTAAAACACAGTGCAGCACAGCCCATTGTACGGGAGCAAAGGCACCTTCATCTTTTCTGGCAAATAACAATCTGCTATTTCATTCAAAGCATCTTCCCTGAAGGCCACCTTTTTGTTGCTTCACAGTAGAGCGATGTTGCCTTTAATCGACAGAATGCTACAGTATATTCACATCACATCTCTGAACCGAGTGCATCCCTTCAGAAACACCGACTGGCTGCCTATATAATTTAATATGATGCCACATGAGACTCCTAGACCATCTGCAAAACAATCTAAAACGGCCTTTCAAATCTTAGCAAATTGGAGCTTGTATCGCAGGGATTCGGACGTCTGCACATTCTGTTTTTCTGCTGCCAATACTGCACATGAGATAACCGGGGACATTCATTCGGTATAAAAAGAACGTTATTCTGGTTTATTCGTGTAATCATTTTTGTGTTAATATTTCATGGGCTGCACACACAGCGCATGTCAGAGTACAAACACACACAACCACAGGAGAGCAAAGAGAAGCTTGTTCGTACAATCCTCCACCTCTAAGGCTAAGTCCCCGCTAGCGCTGATCGGGTGGCACTTGCGGTCGGGAATTACATATATAGATATATGTAAGCCCCCGCTCATGCGGTGGGTGCGGCGCTCGTGCGCGTGCACACACGTTCAGCCGCGATCGCCGCTTAGGTAAACAATGCCCCCCTCCCCCGCGCATGCGTACAAGCAGGACACCCAGCGCTCTTGCTTGGAGCGCTCTCCAAGCATGAGCGCGCTCAGCGCCAGCGGGGACTAGTCTAAGGCTATCGCAATGGTAGTGAAAAACAGCAGCTAATTTATGCACAAGCAGTTTGTGGAAGACCTGTGCCGAGCCAAAGTGAACTCGTGGCTGTGACTTGTTTGAATGGCAGCAATCTTGGGGACTGACGCAATTTAAAAAAAATAAAAAAAATTAAACAAGTATTTTAAGATAATTGATCTTGGAAATATTTGCAAATAATACCCATTACGCCTGCTTCAGTTTGAGGCAACAAGCACATCCTAAAATGAAAACTTCAACATATTTAAAAAAAATAAAATAAAAAAAAATTAAGTGTCAGTTACTAGGATTTAAGCGATCCCTGACATAAATTACAGAGGCGTATTAAATGCAAATGAAATATCCACAGCAAAATGAATGGTGCACAAGGCACCCTGCACCATTAGTGACAGAACAGTTCAAATGCAATATAATGCTGGCAGCTTCATTTATCAAAAGAACGCACGTTACGTATCACATTAGCTCAAGAAACAAATAAACACAGGGGGAAAAAAAGCAGCACAATGCTCGCTTAAAAGGTTTGGGTTCACGGAGGACAAGATGCAATTACCATGTGTAATCGCTGTCAGTGTCATTTCTAATTATATTACGCCTTGTTATAAATAATACAGATATCAGCCTCTGAAAGATACCCCACTGGTTTGATCTGGATACTATGCAATTATCGCCGAGCGGGAGAAAAAAAAATAAAAATCCAGATAATAGAAATACCGTTTCTACACTTAACCTCAAAAGTCATCTGCTAGCATTAAGAGACGTTGTAAAAGACTTGCTAGGCTTGGTACAGGAAGAGCAAATCTTTATGCATTATGTTAAATCAAGGTTGTGCGCTGCCAATTAATGTTTTCGGCATGTTATACACTCAGCCAGGAATGAAGCGTTAACCAATCACAATGCTCCATACCTTCTTATTCATTTCAATAGGGGCACCAGGCCTCACACACTCGGATTGGCTCAGACCGTTGTCATGGATCGATGGTTCCTAACTCCACTCCTTAAGAACCACACGCAGGTCACGTTTTAAGGATATGCCTGGCATTGGCACAGGTGCTTCAGGCAAAAAGACAGAGCCACTGATTGAACCACCTGTGCTGAAGCAGGGATATCCTTCATACCTGACCTGTTGGGGGTTCTTGAGGACTGGAGTTGGGAACCATTGTCATAGATCAGGGGGGGGGGGGGATCAACTCCAGTCCTCAAGATCCCCCAACAGGTCAGGTTTTCGGGATGCCCAGCTTCAGCCCAGGTGGCTCAATCAGTCCCTGCTTCAGCACAGGTGGCTCAATCACTCCCTGCTTCAGCATAGGCGGCTCAGAAGCTCAGTCCCGCTAGTTTTTTGTGCAATGCTATCACGGTATTCAGGAAGCCTCGATTACCTGTGATAGCGAAACTCCCAACACGGGCGAGTAGCCGGTGATCACCTCTCTCAAAAGGGCTCACCCGGCGATTTGTTCCAGCTGCAGAGAGAGCCGCCTCTCCCTGCGCATATCTCGCTAGAGATTAAATTATTTTAATATTCATTTTAATACTAGTTTAGATGAGCAACGGGGTCTCCGGAGCAGAACCGCTTTGATTTCAGGTCCGGGGACCCCCTGCTTCCCGAGACACAGGCCCCGTTATCTCCTATGCATTTAAATGTCTCACGTCACATGCAGGGCCGGCTTAACAGCATTATAGGCCCCCGGGCAGAGCAGTGCACTGGGCCCTGCCAACTCTCCGCTACAAGTCATCATTTGTCTCCTTCTACCGAGTTAGCGGGAGATTGGAATGTTGAGGCGGGTGATCGGAAAATTAGTGTTAAATTGTGGTCTGTGCATAGATTAGCATGGGGCCCCTATGCTCGTGGGGCCCCCGGGCAACTGCCCAGCGTGCCCATGCTCAGTTCACCCACCGCTCGGGTGACAGAAGCGCGATCGACGCCCTGGTGGGTGACTGAGTGACCGAGTGGGTGACCTTAACTGGGTGGGTGGGTGGGTGACTGGGTGGGTGGGTGGCTGGGTGGGTGACTGAGTGACTGGGTGGGTGGGTGACTTGGGCGACTGGGTGTGTTGGTGGGTAACTGGGTTGACTGAGTGACTGGGTGGGTGACTGGGTGACTTGACTTTGTTTGGAACGGTGGGTGATGGGGTGGGTGGGTGACTGGGTGGGTGGTTATGTGACTGCGTGGGTGCCTGAGTGAGTGAGTGGGTGCCTGAGTGAGTGAGTGGGTGCCTGAGTGAGTGAGAGGGTGGGTGCCTGAGTGAATGAATGGGTGCCTGGGTGGGTGACTGACCTTGACCGGGTTTGTGCTGCTTCTTTGCCCGCGAGACTGGCGGGCTAATTCTGTGGCTGCTGTCCGTGGGCAGGAGACGGGCGAGGGGGAAGCTGAATTGGCGTGCTCGGGCTCGCAACGGCGCTTCCCTCCGTGCTACGTTGGGAGCAAGGGGGGGGGGAAGCAGGCCCACAGGCAGCAGGCCGGACACCCTGCATCCCGGGACACCAACCCCGGCAGACCCCCCTGTTGGCGGGCCTGGCAGAGAGTTCCTCGCCAATAAAATTGATGACAACAAAGGAAAATGAGCGGCAGGCACGCGGCATATAGCACAAAAAGTCGCAGTCACACGGTCACTGACATATATTGTCCGATGGCCAACTATGGTGGATAACAAATGGGAGATGAAGTTTTGCATGCTGTACAAGCTTGCACTATGAACCACTATGGGTGTATACTCTAAATCCTGTCACTGTGACAAGGACTTGCCACCAGTAGGGCACTCGGCGGTGCTGGAAAAGTATGCTTCTAGTTGGCACAGCATGGTCACTTGGGTAGCACCCAGGGGCGTTGACAGGAGGGGGGAGAGCTGGGACAAGTGACCCAGGCAAGGTGGCTGTGAGGGCCCGACCAGCCGGTGCTGGAAGTTGGGTCCAACCTCTGGCTGAGCCCAACTTCTTTGTCCTGCCGCCAGTCCTCTCGTTGCCGTGGCACCAGAGGCTTGAGACCATCCTCAAGGTAGGTAAGTCTGTATTTATTTGGGGGTGGGTGAATTTTTTGTGTATGTATTTGGGGGGGGGGTTGTATTTGGGAGTGTGTGTTTGTATGTATTGAGGGGGGGGGGTTGCATGTATTTGGAGTGTGGTTTGTTTTGTATGTATTTGGAGGGTGGGGAGGGTTGTATTGGTGGGGGTTTTGTATGTATTTTGTGTGGGGGGGTGGGGGATTGTGTGTGTCTGTGGCCGGGGGGGGGGGGGGGGGGGAGGGAATGAGTGTTAGGAGGGAGTATTGAGGGAGCAGGACTGAGTGATAGTAGGGTAATTGATGGAGGGGGAGAGTGAGAGTAGAGGGGGTGAGGGGGGGGAGTGAGGAATATATATATATATACAGCTCAACCCCGTTATAGCGCGATCCGCTATAACGCGGATCCGATTATAACGCGGTTTGAGCGTGGACCCCAAATTTAAAAAAAATAAATATATTTTTTTTTTTAAAAATTCGGCGGCCATTTTTTTCACGCGGCCCCGTTTATAACGCAGTGGTCGCGGGTGGCCCCCGAGGACCGCGCTATAACGGGGTTAAGCTGTATATATATATATGTCAAAAAGGCAGGCAATACAATAAATGTGCCTTTACTGGCTCAACTTTTCCCAACGTTGAACTGTTCAGGACACATTTATTGTACCATTTGGTTTGCCTGTTTTTTTACCCTTCTACATAATAATGTTTAATACATTAGCAGAAGCAGCCGCTCCAATCTTTTGGATTATTACTGTTATCGTGCGCCCACACGTCTTTACCAACACACAGTGGCAAGAAAAAAAAGTTCGTAAACCTCTTAGGATTTTCACATATTTCACATACAGGCAGTCCTCGGTTATCCGACGCAATGCGTTACTCAAAATGGCGTCGGATAGCGAAGCGTCGTAAAGCGAAACCCGTTTTCCCATAGGAACACTGTTTAAATGAAACGGTCCGTTCCTGAAGGCATTTTTAATGCTAAAATACACAAAATATTTTACTCAAACAATAAAATTATGCTGCACACACATACAGTACATTATGATGTAAAGATTCTAATTATTGAATCCAGAACTGTATAATAAAACTGTTAGACATGTTTAAAGGCATAAATACCCCACTAAACCCTCACACAGACTGATCTGGATGATTTCCCTGACTGCAGCCTTCTGATTGACATAATGTTGCAACTTTGCAAAGCGTCGTAAGAGCGTCGGATAAGCCATTTCGGCGTCGTAAAACCGGCCATAGGGATGCATTGGACAGCGTCGGATAAGCCATTCGTCGTAAAGCGAAGCGTCGTAAATCGAGGACTTACTGTATTGCAAACCTAACGTGTTATTAGATCTTAATCTAAGTCCTAATAATAGATAAGGATAACCTGAACTAATGACACAAAAACATGATATTTATCCACAAATGATTCAACATTCAATATACGTGTGAAAAAGTATGTGAACCTTTAGATTCAGTACCTGGTGGCGCCCCCCTTGAGCAGCAATGACTTCAACTAAGCGTTTCCTGTAACTGCTGGTCAGTCTCTCACATTGCTTTTGAGGAATTTTGGCCCATTCCTCCTTACAGAACTGCTTCAACTCATGACCCACTTTCATTCAGCTTCAGCTCACGGACGGATGGCCTGACATTCTCCTCTAGAATCTTCTTGTACTATGCAGAGTTCATGGTTATGTCAATGATGGCAAGCCGTCCAGGTCCTGAGGTAGCAAAGCAGCCCCAAACCATCACACTTTATCAGGGATATCCTGACAGTTTAGGAGTTCTCCCTTTCTGTTACTTGTTTGTCCACTGGGTGTGCTGCTGTTTTCTGTCTGCTCTGGGTTTTCCTCTGTCTGTCTGTCTCCTCTTGGGTGCTCCTGTCTTCTGTCTCTGCCTGCCTTATAGTTTCCTGTTTCCTGCACCTCCTTGACTTTGCTTTGTGCTCCTGTGTTCTGTGACTTCTGCTTTAGCTTGTTCCTGTTCCGTAATAAAGGCCCTTGCCTATGATCTGGCTTGC